>NC_056565.1:5596767-5623457 GCF_013358625.1 Macadamia integrifolia
AACCCAACCACTTCACCCCATCAATTCCTTCCTACACCAAAACACATATTGCACTACTAAACCTGGGAAATGTCCAAACTGAGGTTTACTGTGATAAATTGTAGCCCGATAACACTTCTAATATTGCCATAAATTACAGAATTTCTTTGGGGTGAGAATTTGAGTAAATCAACAATTTTGATAGAATTAGAATAAATGGATGATACACACATGGATCAAAAAGATACATGGACATTTTGTTGTTTACCTTCTCATCATCTAGTTCATGGAAATGAGACAAATGATCATTGGGAATGATCCAGATCTCAAACGGAAATGAAGCTGCAAATGGAACCACTGAAATGAAGTGGGTTGACTGCTTGATTAAAAGTTCCTCAGGTTGAATCTCACAGAGGCTACATTTTCCTGTCCTATCAAAATACTCCTTCATACTGTCAAGCCGGATAGAAACAGAGGGAGGAATGATAGGAAGAGCAATGATCTGACTGTGAGAATGACTAAGAGATGCTCCAGCTGATGCACCATAATTCTTGAACACCTGAAAATCATAAAACTACATCAACAAAAAGCACAAACTCCATCTACCAAAGAGGTCAGAAATTAAAGATTTTAATTAGCACAGAGAGGAAGTCCCCCCGGGGGGGGGGGGGGAGCTCAAAGAAATCCATTAAAGAAAGATAAGCACAATTTCATCTGAATCAATGAGGAAAACACAAGAATAATCATATAAGAGCATCCCAAACTACAGAAATAAATGAGGACAACAAGAAAACTTTGAAGAAGTGAGAACCAAGGATCTTATCTGTGTATTGAACAAATTGTTAGCTCAATTAAGCTTTATCTCAGTTTTAATAATGACAAATTCAATAATTTCAAGGCTTTTACCTGAACATATTTTATTGATTCGTGGCACTCAAGCTGTTTAATCCTCTCCTTGTAAGCAAGAAGAACCTCACCAATTTCTGTGGCAGAGAGATCGAACAATTGAACGGTATGGGTGGGAGTTTCAATGACCACGTCATGAAATCCAAATCCACTTAAAGTGCACTGGTTATGGGCATTGGGTTTAGGGTTTTGAAGCTGTTGCTGTTGTCTTTCATCCCTGCTGAGTGCTGGATAGAGGTTTTCAATGACTCTGATCTTCCAATCGGATGTAAAGTCTCTAGGGATCCTAAAGATCTCTGGTGCACATTCATGTTCATTACCAGCACAAAAAGGGCACTTCGATGCATTATTGTTAGGATTAGCAGGGGATTTGGATTTGAAGTCGGAAGGCCTTTTTGCTCTGGCAGGAGAGAAGATGACCCAACGGTTAAACACTGTATCCTTCCTGATTTCAGGATTTCGACTTGATGCCATTGTTTCACGAAGCAGGTCCAACTTTCACTTCACACGTCACAATGGAATTAAAACCAATAGTTCACTTATCATAGCACTGCAAAACACAGATGCAGCACTTTAGCTATTGCATAATGAATGAAAAAGTAAAAACATAACTTCTTAAATGCTCAGGCATATAATAAGTAAATCTACTTATTTACTTATTTTAAAAACAAATACATTAAATATTAGATATACTAATCCGAAAACCACTGTCTCATGGCAACAAGATAAATTGTTTGATGCACATAGAGCAGAAGAGTAGCATTTTTGTGCTGACATGGCAACAAGATAAATTGTAGTGTAAGTGTTTTAAAACGGATCTTGCATAAGTGGGTGTAGTGAAAATAAGAGATAAACTAAAATTAAGATTATTAATTTTCTTCAAAATTCAGTTTCTTAAAATATTAAAACACTAATTGCTGATTTAGAAATGGTAGATGTAAATATACATTATCCCAGAATGAATGAGCCATCACACTAAAACATAAATCATATGAAGATTAAAAATTTTCTGAATGATCCTAACTTATTTACATTATAAGGGGTTAGTATTGTGACATTGAAGATCAAGTAAGATCAATCAAAAGACAACCTAAATGCACGTTTGATTTCTAACTTCACTTTTTTCTTGAGTATTATTTTTTGGGTGAAATAATAAGGAAATGGATAAATTGTATCTAACTCATGGTTTTTTCAATAATCAAAGTGACTCTTAAGACAATTTAAGGGCATGATCCTTCTATAGATGAGTAAATACCACAATTATTAACTCATTATCCTGTCACAGTGCCAGCTTTCCAATAAGTAATTAACAAAATTTAAACAAGATAATGAGCTAGAGAATTTTTAACAGCAATCAAAGTCCATCCCTATCATAACACCTGGTTTGGCGATTTTAAGTTTGATCAAAATTAAGATTTGCTCAAAACAGATAAAAATATGGGTTTTGCCTGCAATTCCTCCACTGGAAAGATAGATATATGTGAAACCGATTTGAGAAAACTTTAAAAGAGCGAGCAAAACCAGATCAATCTAACTTCCAAGCACAGAATTCTACAATTAAGCATACATATGAGAAGAAAGAATGGTTTAATACTAACCTCTAAATTAAATGGGTACAACCCGAATAGAGATCGCTCATCTTTATCTCAATCTTCTGACCTAGCTTCTCCACGGTAACTCTTATATGCTAGGGATGTAATGGAAGCTGTGACCTGAGAGACAAGGAAGTGTCCGGGTTGGAGGAAGATAAAGAAGAGGCGGTCGCGACTGGCGAGGATGATAGAATAATGAGGACAGTCTGAACAGAGAAAAACTTGGACGTGGAAATGTATGAGTTGACGCAGAATCGATTCTTCGCTTAAAAGTCAAAAGGAAAGAAAAAGGAAAGTGAATATATTTTTTTTAATTTTCTTTTAATTAATAATTACATTTTAGTATGCCCTAATTATGGTAAGGGGAAAGCTACCGTCGTCCGTGTTTCACACAGCCCCTGGTTTCAGCGGTAGGGCGTCTTTTTTTTTTTTTTTAATTAATATTTATTTTTTAAAGAAGAAGAATGTTATTAGGTCCCATGGGCCATGACCGCTGAATCAATTCGGATGCCCATTGAAGGTGTTTGTAGGGGCATTAATAGGCGTAAGAAGATCATCTCGGCCATCTGATGCTCACCACACGATGGCACTCATTGCAGAGGATGTTTTCACTAGGACTGCGTTTGGTAACATTCCAAAAAAATGTTTCTGGAGTTTTTTTGTTCTATGAGAATGAAAAAAAGGAATAAAATGTTTCGTGCATTTATGGTGTGTTTTAGTTAAAAAAAAAAAAACACTAGGAACGAGAATTGATGGAATGACAAAAGGTAGTTTGTCATTCCAGTTTCGTTAAAAAAAAAAAAAAGTATTTTGACACAGAAATTGAAATTTCTATTTTTGACACAAAACATCATTTCTGAAATAGAAATGTTACCAAACGCCGCTTAGGTATTTTGTATTTTTGTTAGGGATTGGTCATCTTTTCAAATTCAATCCCCTGTGTATTCGAGCATAGGACCATACAATTGGGTAATGTTTTTATTTATTTATTTATTTATATACAGATGCAAAGGTTAATGGGAGAATACATCAACAATGACAGAATTTTCCACAAATTGCGAGGTAGGCATTTTGTCCCTTATATGTCAGAGTGTAGGGACCATGTTGTCTCTTATGCTTTTTTTTCATTTATTTATTAATTCGAAAGGACTAAAGAGGGCTGAAGGCTGCAAGTTTATGTGGTGCTATGTAAGAAGAAAAAAGGAAAATGAAATGAAAATTGTCACCCTTCTAGATGCTGTCACATCTGCGTGCTCTCATTGACCAGCACCTTGAAAATATTTTATTAGAGAAAAAAAAATCATTAAATTGTTTAAGAAAATAGTTCTTCCACATTTCCACTCAGTCATATCAAAGGAAGAAGAAGAAGAAGAATAAGAAGTTCATTTTGGACCCATTGGCGTGCTAGATTTCAAAAACTGGGGTATTGAATAGTAGTCCACAGCCAAGCGGTTAGACCATTGTTTCAAACAAGGAATCTGAAATCAACTGGAAAGTGATCTGAATCGGTGGGAATCAACTGGATATAATAAATATAAATATAGCCGACCATTAAGAGAGCCACATGTGGATCGATGGAAACTATTCCCACTATGCAAGAGATGACAATGTCCAAAAGAGAGAGAGAGAGAGAGAGAGAGAGAGAGAGAGAGTCATTAACTAGAGAGCTACTGACTCTGATTGTCCCAATATTTTTTCTTCCATGTCTCCACTTCATGAATGGAATCTTCTTTTTCCTTAAGAATTGCTTGAAGAGCTGAAGGATCAAAAGGAGGTGGCATGGTACAGGGTTTCTTATCTGAAGCTTCCTTCACCATGGACTCCAACAGATACTCCTTCTTCAATCCATTTACAGGGCATGCCAATGTCTCTAAACAAATCTCAGTAGCCCCTTCAGGTACTGTGGGTTTGTACTTCAAGAGATTACCATACTCATTCAACAAGTGAAACATGTAGTCATACACATAATCCATCTTCAAATCCTCTAGTATGAACTTACTTGCCGCCTTACCAATGGCCTTAGCCTGCTAAATCCATGGAAGTTAATTAAGAATTGTAGCTCAGAAACAAAACTCAAATCAGAATACTATTAGAGAGATGCTAGAGGAGATGTGATTGACCTCTTGTGTGTGATGGTTTCCCCAATCTACACCATTCTTAATAGACCTGCACTTATCTTCATCATCCTTCACTGGCCAATAATGGCGCATAGGTATCAAGGCTCTGGTGATGAAATCATAGTTTTTAGGGTTCACAAGCATTGTCACTGAATCACAAGCTAGAATGTATTTCATACTAACAGACCATGCTATCCCTTCAATGTAGATCTTGTATCTACAATTGCAGACAAAACTTATTTCAGTCAGTCTTTGTAGTAATTAATCAACTTAACAAAATATATGGGTTTATTTGATCTCACTTCTCACCTGTGAGTGCACTGATTTGCTAGATTTGATCCCTTGAAACCTTGTTTGATTTCTTGGAGCCAATCCTGCAAGTACTCTACATGTTAGTACTGTAGTTCCAATGTTCAGCATTTTGAGCACATGCAGTTATTTTTATTCGTCTGACTAGTCCCGCGGGTCCATGCTGAATCCACAGCCGCATGAATCAGGTCATATCGGGGTTGAATGAAAACTATTCAACTTTCACCGAAAGCAGTGAAGAGCACTAAACACCCCGTGTGAGTGGCTCCAAAGATGTAAGAGGAGTCGAACTCAGAACCACATGCTTCTTGAGGCGAAGATCCCTTGCCAACTCGACATTGAGTACAGTAGTTATAGCTATGGAGCCCTTTCACAGCTTTATTAGCATCAAAGATCCCCTAAGACCTGTGTATGTGAAGTGTAAATTGAAGAAGATATATAAATAAGTATCACCTGGACAAAGAGGCGAGCATTCCATTCTTGTTTATCTGTGACATTGCATTTCAGGAGCTCTAGCCTGCTCTTGGACATGGACGGATTCCCTTTCCAGTAGGCATAAGGTTTCCTTTCATTCCAATTAGTTCTTTCATTCCCTTCCCTTAAGTCTTCCACCAAAGAGTCCCATGGCTTTACGTTTATCTCTGGCCTGCATCCACATCCAAAGATCTTTAATAGTTTGGTGACTGATGAGCAGAATCAACACTCACCAAAAGTATGAAATCAGCTAAGGTCAGCCAATCATATGGTATACCATACAAGGAATTTTCCTTAACCATCCAAATTTTGAATCAAATTTGACTTGTTCCATTGTGGCATGTGGTGTAGTAGTGCCTTTGGGCTTAAACTTCTCACATGAGTCGAGGGTAATGTGGATATATATGTTGTGTTTGGTATGCATTTTTGGAATAAATTCTAGGTTTAAATGCCATTTTGAAATGAGAAAATAGAGAAGAATCGGATCTAAGAATGCATTCTGAGTCGTGTAGTACCTTTAGTCCAATCTTAGACAAAGAGCAAGGAGGATATTGAGGACTTCTTACTCCAGCTGTTCCAAGAGTCTCCTAGTTGAACAACGTGCAGTAGACTCCTTGTTCCGCTCGCCGCCTTCATCAGTTGTTTGATCGGATACTATTACCTAGGTTGTGCTATAGGATATAATGTCGGTTTTTCTTTTTCATTTTTGTTGTCTCAGTTGATGCGTAGGGGTGCGGTAGCCCTAGCATTGGTTGTTCGCTTGACTGGTTTAATTGACAAGATATTAATCCATTCCAAGAATGCATACCAAACACAGCCAAATTCTAAAGGGTTTTTTTTTCTATGCGATCTCCAAGGTGGGATCCACGAGATTTTCGGCATGATCATTTGAAAGCATGGCGTATCAACCAGAGACATTTCCATGTACTATAGATTAATAGGCAATCTAAAAGCTTATGAAGTAACTATTCCAAAATTTTAAATTCTTATGAAGAGACAAAAAATAAAATCACATTTAACAAGATGATATTTAAATTTTAAAAATAAGAAGAAAAATTAGAGAAAAAAACACAGAAAATACCTAGTTTCTCTCCACCCATGGTGAAGAGAGAATCTCTTTCTCTACCCACCCCATCTGATTCTCCAATTGGACTGAAGAAAGGTATTTCAGACCATGAACCATAAGGAATTGGAGTCAATGATGAATTCAGAGTGTAATTATAATGTCAAATAATCAATGGTGAAGAAATTCTCCTTTCACCCTAGGTGAAGGAAAACATAATCCTAAAAAGAAAGCTCAAAGAAAGCAAAGAAGCTGCTTGTTATACATACCAACCCCAGAAGGACCAATCAGGGAAAACAATATCAAAGGACCTATCATCCCCACAGTAGTGAAATAAGGCTGGTGGGATCCTGGCTTTGGGTCCATAGTAAGGTCCTGATGTGATCACAGGTCTATCACCACAATTGAACATTATATCCAAGTCTGGCAGCTTTCCTGGGTACCTCCTCAACAGTTGTAGAATCCCCCAAATAGTATACAGGTCTCTGGATTGAGATCTGGGCACATCTCTATATTTCTTCCAGTAGACCCTCCCATTTAGAACAAGAAGCCTGAAGAATGCTCTATTTTCAATCACCTCTACATTCTCCCTTTCTATTCCTTTTTCTTTCCATGGCTTTAAATTTTCATGGATCCAACGAAAATACTCCGGGCATACTGGAGACTCTGAATCATCTTTATCTTCAGTTTTCGATGTCGTAATCAACTGAGAACTTGCTGAACATATCTGTGTGAGATTTGCAGTTGAGCAGTCCAGTGTGTTTTTGAGTATCTTTGTGGAACTCCCTGAAATTTCTGAAGTTCTATAATTACTTGTGTACTTTAGTACTGAGTCCAGCTTTAAGCCTCCTATGATGTACTGCAAAGACAGTTCAGATAAACTATATAAGAGAATTGATAGCCATTGCTACTTCTAGTTTAAATCAGTAAATTAATTAACCTGGTTACCTGAAATATGATTTAAGCTAGAAATTAATACTAATGGTTATGTGAACATCCCAATATACCCAAAATTGACTACCCAAAAAAAGTAAAGTAAAAGAAAAATCCCAATCAGTACATTACATAAGAGTGCAAAAACTATAAGTAGAGATTCCTATAACTATGGTAGTCTGGTTAGGTGCTTGGTTGTACTTACAGCTTCCATCAAGAAGGCAGTAATGAAGGCACTTACAAAGAGGAGGATGGAGAAGCAAAAGACCACTCTTCTTTTGGTCAACATGTTATCCTTGTGCATTGAAGAAAAAGAATGAAGAAGTTGGATCAGTATCTTTGGAGAGAAAGCTAGAGAAGAAAAAGTAAGGACCAAATATAGAAGAAGAAGACCAGATTGGAGATCCTTGATTCATGTTCTGATTCCTTGAAGATGCAGATATTGAAGGAGTATCACATAAGTCAAGAGTTATTTATATATCTAGTCAATTAATTAATCTGTTGCATGTGGAAGGATACCAAATTGTCAAACAACTTGTACCAAGTGAATCATAAGAAATATTAGTTACCCAGCTCTCTAAAGAATTTTAGATTTTGAGACATAAAATGTGCAGGAAAAACTACAATATTTTTTCATAGAATTTGGCATTGAACATAAAACTTTTCATATCATCAATTCTTACTGCTCCAAAAGGTTTGGCTTCATAACCCAAAGCCCACTGACAAGGAACCGAGTTTGACATTCATGGCATTAATGGGAGAGTTATGAGATGACCCATTAAAATTTTGTGTTCAAGAGTATGGTAAAAAGGCCATAGCTTGCACCATAGGGAAGGCCGTCTCCAAAACTTGAATGCATTGGAGGTGTTGAAGGAGATTAATTGTCAGGAGTTTCAGGTCATGTTTGGATTGGAAACTATAATGTGCTTTTGGAGTTTTAAAAACATTTTGGAATCCTTTTGTCTTCATTTCATACCTGTGGTTTTCCTAATTGGACCCAAATAATAAATAGACATTGTCTGATCTGATCTTCCTGACTTCCTTATATATTGGCTAGTAATGACTAGTGAAGCTTGGGCTTCAGACTTGATGCATGTTGAGAAAATTAGAATATCTGTACTAGATGACACTCAAGAAAGTCAAAGAATCACATGGGTATTTCTTGCTTAGAAGAGAAGGAAAGTGTAAAAATGACGTCCTCTTTAAATATTCTTGCAACCTTCTTGGGGATCATGAATTCCTTATTTTTTTCCATTAACTAAATCCTGTAAAGTAAGATGGAAGAAACCTGATCGATGTATCCAATTACCCCTCAAGTGGCAGTTGAAAATGGCTCTAAACAAGATTTAAAAACCCAATTTCAGGCACGTGAGAATGGAGTCTTTTTCTTCCCGGGTAGATCCTTATATTTAGATCAGGACATAACCATAGTGGTTTGTCCGAGATGTCTAGTTGTTCCCGAGCACATACGTCCAATGGCAAGGAAACTGGTTGTGCTTCCAAGTCACTTTGTAAGTTGTCACCCCTCGTACCCACGGAGAAACCGTTATCCCGATCGGCCTTGTGAACACCACTGGTCTATTAATGTGGCAAATCATACCATTCATTTAGGCTGCGTTTGGTGCATAATCTTAGAATGCATTTTAAGTCAAGAACACATTCTGAGATGATCAGATAATAGGAATGTTAGATTTGTGCCAGCCCCAGCAGTGTTGATCCAAAGTTTGTGTTTCAATGCTGGGCAACCCCTTGGCTATCTTCATTCTTGGCCTCTTTTTGCATGCAATTTATGCCAAACACATTCTGAGATGATCAGATGATAGGAATGTCAGGTGTGTATCCTCATTCTGGAATCCCATAATATATGGTAACTAACCCATTCCACATATTCTGTCACGCATCTCACCTATCTATTGTGCCTATGAAAACTGTACTTCAAAAGAGCCCCAGCTGCAATGGAGTCAGCAAGATTTGTATGGCAACAATTGCTCTTCATCATCCTCTCAGTAGCAAACGAAGTGAGGTATAACATGCAAACTTACCTACCCAAGCTTGAGAACATCCGAAACAACAAATGAAACATTCAGGGCTCATTCCAATATCAGATGGCTCAGATTTTAGTGCTTCATCTAAGCAACAGTAAAAATGGAAAAAGAAATGATAATTATGAGGATGTTTTAACTAGATTTTCTATCTCAGAAACACAGTCTTTGCAATAGCCAAGACCCATCAAAATTTGACTTCCCAAAACCAAGAGAGGTAAAAAGAACCCTGATACTAAAACAAACAGAATGTGTTAAAAATAACAAAGGAGTTACAGACTATTCCCCTGTTCGCCTCACTGATCACCAGGTATGCTCTTGATAATATCAGAATCACCTGAAAAAATGAACCTAACTACCTCAGAACCGATCAAGATTCAAATAAATAAAGCACTCAGTGTTGCAGTGAAGCTTACCTGGATCAATAATACTGAGGCAGCAGACCCGATAGTATTTACCACAAGCAGTACCCAGATCAACGTTGTCTACAGAAAAAAATGAACATAAGTTAGGAGGCGGCAAAACTAAATGCATAGGAATGTTAAATACTACAGCCACGGTTAAGAAAAGGCTACACAAGGAAAAAGTTAACCAAGTACTCGGAATATTTCTCCTAGCTAGTTTTGGTTGATGGGAAAGAGGCAGAATGTCATGTACACAACAAGACGAGGAAATAATGGGCCAAAAGTTAAGAATGTTCTTAACAAGTCTTGGATTAAAGAGGTTAAGGGCATAATGTAGGCAACAAGAGGAGGGATAAATTAACATTTTTCAACTAGCTTGGGATGAACTGGTTAAGTGTGTAATGTAGGCAAAAAATACACATATTTGACGATTACATAAGCTGTTTTATATAGGTAACTTGGGTCACGAAAAAAGTAAGGTTACAACTTTTTTTTACTTACTTCGGTCCCAAGAAGATTTTCCAAAGAATATATTACTGTTTTACATAAAAGCAGAAACCTACCCAACATAAGAGACCTTGCAAAGAACCCAAACCCTCTTTTAACAAACAAACTTAAAATGTACACTGGTTAAAAGAAAATTCACATACACCCTATACTTGAAACCCTCCCTGCTTCGTGCCAAAAAGACGCATCATCGGGTTCCTAATTCCTATACCAATATAGAATGGGTCCTGGGAAAACCAGAACTACACAAACCAAAACTCAATTCTGTTTTCATTCTGTTTTCCAAGGTTCAGCCCTAAACATCAAGGAACCATATCTGAGTCCGGAACTAGATCTTATTTCTCCAGAGCATGTCGGTGAGATCTCCCTTATTCCCATCAAATAGACTCTACAGCAACATTATCAAGTCGTAAGGCGACCAAAGGTTATGGAAGATGGTAAAAAAATCAAGGCAACACCAACAAGGCGTTGCCTGAGCAACCAAGGTGCAGGTCCAGGCTGAGCCGACTGGATGCCTAGGCGTCACCTTAATAACTATGCTCTAAGGAAGAGGGAGAGAGGGAGAGCGTTATTTTGATATTGAAAGAGATAGTGAGAGGAAGGAAGAAGAGGGAAAGCACTGAGGAAAAACAGAGAGGTGCAACAGATAGAGAAAGCAGGAGAGGAAGAGATATGAGAATACACTGGGTGGGAGAGGAAGATGAGAGACAGCAAAGTACAGAAGGGGAGAGAGGCAGAGATGGAGGACTTCGGTGAACTTGGGAATCTCCACTTCTGTTCACTACTACGATTTTCCAACAGTAGGTTACTCCTCTCTATGTGTTGGATGAGAAGAATGAATACAGTTTATTCGAGAAATACGGTTGATTTGAGCTTTTGAGATACATGACAAGCTTGCCAACGTTTTGAGCAGTTGCAAACATGTGTTCATTAAACTCTTCCGCATGAAATAGGCTGAAGTAATTTCAGTAAAACAGCAGCCCACCTGTTTCTACTTCAATTGATTTCTATATAACAAAAATTGGGTGAAAAAATCATGCGAAACACTCACGTGAATTGTTTTCAATCCCAGAAATTGGAATTGAAATCAAAATCCAACCAAAGAGAGCCTCAGTGTCCACAATGATCATTAAAAGCTTTTCAAATTCTCAAATAAGGAGTCAAACCAATGGAATAAGATATTTCCACCTCGCAGGCCCCCCCAAAGTGTCCTGGAGGCATCCGTTAATATGCATCTACTCTGCTTACCAAAACTTACATCCTAAGGCGGAAAGCCCTTGAGTTTGAAAGAATTAAAAACAAGCATGATTTACTAGATAAACAGTCTAGGGAACATACTTCCGTTAAAGTGATGAACTCCAACTTTTGACAACATTGCGTAGTACTCTATTTCTGATTTTCTAAGAGGAGGGCAGTTGTTCGCAATGATGATTAGCTTCCCTGCAGAAAACAAATATATAAACAGTTGATGTCATGCTAGAAAAGAACTAGTAACATAAGAAAAACACTGAAGATTACACAATGTAATTTCTTTAGACACTTGAAAATTGACCAGAAAATTACTAGTTATTAATTCACCATCACCCTTTTCTTCTCGACATTATATCATGATTCAAAACAACAAAATTAAGTATTAGTATCCTAGTATCAAGGGGCATAGAAGTACTTTGATAACAATGTCATTGACAATATTATTACTAAAATTAATTATTATACACGACTAGCATTCACCCATCATGTGCGAAGAACTTTATACAAAAGGCAGAGTTTACATTTATACCCTAATCATAGTACATAGTCTAAATAACATTGAAGACAGATTCACATAATATTTAAGTGTTTCAGCCTTTAAGTTACAATACACGGTAAATATATTAAACAATAGAACACATTACATCCATTCGACAGCACCCAATGTGCTATGGCTCCAGGCAATTTGATGCACTCCAAACAAGCTATGAAACGCATAGGCCACATTCAAGAACCACGGTCATGGGTGAGCATTAACAATCACGAATCCAGACCAGAAAAAAACGTAATGGGGTGCATTCAGCCACCATTTCGAATTTATCAAGAACAAATAATAATTCCTGAATACCGCAAAGGTAATATTTACATCAACACAGAGGTTTTTTTTTTTGTTTCCGAAACTACTTATCATTAAGCATTGCCAAAACCCAGAAATCTGAAGGCGAGAATCATAACGCAAAGCAACCAGTACATGACAAGCTCGAACAAATAAGATTAGGAAAGACTAACACCAAAAGGTTTTAATGGATCCAACCTTTGGAACTCCTTAGAGATTTGAGAACGGTCTTATACCCAAGGGTGTACTTCCCGCTCTTCATAACGAGAGCGAGCCGGTTGTTGATGCTCTCATGAGTCTTCTTCTGCAACAGAAAATAAGATTAAAAAAAATAAAAATAAATAAATAAATGCACTTCGTGGAAGGCCCCAGAATGCAACAGATCCAAAAGAAATCCAAACGACGAGCAGGAGATCATTCGATATTAGCATTGTTATAAAAGAAAAATCTGTAGAAACAATAGCCAAATCAAGTGCATCCGATTCTAATCTTAAAGTAATAGAATTGACGACAAGAATCACAGAAACATAAATCAACAATAGAAATGAGAAGGGAGATTACAGTCTTCTTCGCTGTCACCATGGTTGCCGCTTCGACGAAAAGATTGCCAAACCCTACTCTACTCTTCAATGGCGGCCGAGAAACCCTAAACTCAAGCAGACCTTATTTATATCAGATTTTTTTTTTTTTTTTTTTTGGAAGGATTATTTAATCGCATTTGCATAGAAGGGCTACAGTTTCGGCTGGGTAGGGTTGTTGTGGAAACAGCCCAAGCTTGGGTCAGACTCACAAATCGCAACCCTAACCCAGCTCATCCAATCTTGGGCTTAATCGGAACCCAGCTCTAGAAACCCTTTACCAAAAAAAAAAAAGGCTTAAGTGGGTTGGGTATGGGGATGAACCTAATTTCAGTCTATTTATTTAAGAATTTGACTAGATACACTTAAGTTTTAGCCTTCAGTTTTTCCAAAAAGAAAAAAAATATGTTTTAATCTTTATTTTTGTGAAGTTTATACTCTTTATTTATTTTTTTTATGAAAAAAGGAAAGAAAAAAAATGATTGGTAAAAACATACCCCTTTTATATAAAAAAAAAATAAAAGTACATATCATTCATAAAATAGTCTAACTTCAACCAATATTACTGAATTTTATCTTTTTACAAATATGTAAATACTTAAATTTATCTTTCAGAATGGTATCAGAACAGTTTTGGCCTTGATAGATCCCGTGATCATTCCTATAAACCTTGTTCACAAGTGATAGTCTTTGGCATGCATCTAATAGTAAGTGAGTTAACGGGAGTTGAAATCTTCATTAGGAATAGGGTCACGAAGAAAATTAAATGGCAAGAGGAAGTTGATTGTTGAAATTGAGACATAGGTTTTGAAAAAGAAAAAAAAAAAATTGATTTCAAGTGAACCACATGAAGTGGCAAGTAATAGCCACCAAGAGAGAATAGTTTTAACCTCGGATTTTGAGAATTGAGATGAGTAAATAAGTTCCTAAAATAACTAGAGCAATGTAAAACCCTGAAGATGCTCCATTCAGAGACCTAATAGTGTGCTCCAAGCCAGTGCACATCCTTGCTGTGCCATAGAGGAGCTAAATCCATTAAACTGTTTCACTCACTTAGAGACAGCTTTCTCTCTGTCCACCTACAAATTTTTGCTTAATAATTATTCTATTGAGAAGAGATCTAACACGTTACCTGTATATATTGACATATCCCTCACCAAGCCAATGGACGCATAGGAAGGGTGCCTCACCATGTGTACACAAGAAAGCCATACTATCTTATTACTTTAGCCTTTTTTTTTAATTATAGATTGGTTTAGTTGGTTGGCTTGTGGCAGGATAGAGGTCCTTTGATGCCTTCACACAACTATATTATTTGGTCATTCATTGGCCATATGCATGGTGTGACATTTTATGTTTGACATGCATTGAACTACATGTATATTGTGATACTAGATGTCTAGCATGTGCCACTCTTATGTTTATTTTTGGCTCTACTTTTGTCTGCAAAAGAGAAATTTGCACTTATTAACGAAAGTTTTGTTTAAACTGTATGTCCATGGAAGTTATTAATTTCCCACATTCTCTATCTTAAAAGACCCTATTATTGACATGTACAACAAGTTTGCCATATTCAACTCCTCAGTTTCTTATTCTGAGCACTGAAACCTTGTGTAACTCATGTCTTTTATATTGGTGTGCAAAATCCTACATTTACCTCCAGATATGGTGCAATCTACTCATATTCTTGCTACCTGGGCATGTATTTTCCCATATCTATCCTTTGGGATAGCACCCCTGGTTGGCTGCCTTCTTTTTCCCTTTGTTTTGTTATTCTTAAATTTTCTTTGTCAAAAAAAAAAAATGCCGGACTGCCATCGCGCCATCGTGGCAGTTATAGCCAAGCCACCCAGTTAGAGTCGATTGTGGCAAGATAAGGATTCACTCCAATGTGCCAAAATCTGTGTGTTTCCCTCACTACTTCAAACCAAACTTTCTTTCAACATTGTCAAGGACCAGTGATTAAAAATTTGAACATTCATCTAGGATGTAAAAGAACCTGAGACGATTAATGGTTAGAGCACCCATACACCAGAGGCTAGAAACATTTGATCTCTACCATCAAGAGATGGATAGAACTGTCCAACAGATCTAAGAATTTACAAAAGAGCAACTTCAATCAAGCAGCCTACAGAATGCCAAAACAACAGAAGCTTTGTTCTTCAAAGGCACTTCTGTAGCACAGGTAACAAGCTGACATATCCTGCCTTCCATTTTTCATGAAGCATACTCTTCTAGCTTGTGAAGTAGCAAAATACAATAGCAGGATGAAACAAAAGAAAATTTCTCATAATCCAATAATCTTTCTATGCGTATGATGTCCAATAGAATCCCCATGGCCATCATGGTCGTGATGGTGAAAGATGAGCGTCAGAATTCCCACCAGGCACAGCACAGAACCTACAAGAAGCTTGTCATATCGTTCTACCCAATGGAACTTGAGCTGGCTGGCACCGTAGAATGAGAGCGCAACAAGTGAGGTCATCACTGTAATAGTGCTGTAAATCAAAGACGACGAAGTTAAATTAGATGAACAAACAAATATTTCAACATGTATGAAGTAGACAGAGTAGAAAAAGCAACTGTTTTTGTCATCCTGATCAGTATAGAAAAGAACATCCTCAGGACTTCAGAATTTATCCTAGGTTATGGTTTGCCCACCCCACTCCCCACCCCCCAAAAAAAAAATTTGTAAACCATAGGAACTTGATTTCAGAATGACGATGCACATACTTCACCGTCAAACCGGTCAACTAATGATATTCTGAGAATAATAAAATCATAATATAGAACAAAAAGAAGCAATCTTGCTTATCACATTTCAAACCATTTTTGTTGGTGAATCACTTTCACCGCTAATTTTATTTGGTTTGTCCTGTGAGCTGTGAGACCATCAAGTCATCCTTGCCATGGTCACTCTTGAGAGTGTGAATAATTTCAAGTATTAGTTCTAATTTCATAAAAACTAGGGAGTCACTCTTGAAACAGAGAGAATTTTGGAAGACAAATATTAATCCAATACAACCAAGGCATGAGGAATCACATAGACGCTCATTTAGATAACGTTAGGTAATGTAGCTCATTTAGATAATGTTCGGTAATGTACAGCAATATATTTCAGCTCCTTCATATTGTACAATACACATCGAATCTATGTGATTTCTAAACACATCTTTTCCATTGCCTACAATGAATTACCAATACAGAATAAGAAACTGGGTGAACATGCCAGAGTAACAGGTTTAAATCATTTAATGTATAGGTTGCATCAGATGCCTCATTGGCATGTCTAAGACTCCACAAAAACATGCAGAAACATCAGCAAATTATTGTGCAAGCACCACAGACCTGAAAAGAAGCACTATGATAGCAAGCACCATCATGGACGATGAGTTTCCAACAGCAAGAAACACTGGAAGTGTAGTTGCACAGGGAGAAAGGGCAGGAACAAGGACTAGTCCAGCAACAGCCATTTTTTCCATGGGGTGGTTGTGCGCATGACTGTGACCACCTTTGCCAAGCAGAAACAAAAGAATGTAGCTGCCCCCAAGAACCATGAGTAACAGTGAAGCAAGTTTATGTACTGTTTCCTCCCCAGCAATGGTGTTTGCCATGGTTATTGCTGTTATGCCAAGGAGTGCAGTTGAGATTACATGTAAAACTGCTCCAAATGCAGCTGCCAAAATTTAAAGCATGTTAGTTACATGATTAGAAGCAATCAGCATATTCTGAGGGACTAGTTAGGATAAAAAGTATACAACAGCGAAAACTCAAACTAATAGAATTCCTACTGGGAATTTGAACTTTAGTACAGCTTCAAACTCAACCCAGACAATGTCATGGTTTCAAAATTAAATAACATGTAAAAATGCTCCAAATGCAGGAGCTAAGTTTAAAGAAAGTGAATAAATATAAGATTGGCAACAACCAGCAGAATCTAGAGGAACAATTATCGGAGCATAAGCATATAACAGTTATAGCTCCAAATCAATAATCTCTCTTGAGAATCTAAATCCAGTTACAGTTTCTCTCCCCCGCCCCCACCCTGCCCTTTCCTTGGGACCACTCATCCAAGCATTTCATGTCTTTCAAAATGGAAATCTGTTGGGAATTTTCTTTTGGTTAGGACAAAATCATTAAAAGTAAGTCAATTAAAAAAACATAAGTTGGGTATTCAGTGAAATGTTAGATGATAAATTAGATGGGTGTCCAGTAGTAATTCGACCTATTTATTAAAATAAAGGTTATGTGCATCATGAAGGATGCAAATGAAACTACAACACTCATTGTCAGAAATACATTATAATCTGTTATCCAAAACAAGTACTTAATATCTATGACTCAAAATACAAGTAAAACCAAATAAAACTATTAAAATGAGGCAAAATGATCAGTAGAATGAGGCTTTAAAAGTTAATTAAAAGGTTCAATCAGTAGAAAATGGTTGAAAACAAATGGACAGTGGAAAACAAACGAGAAAATGCCATAGATGGGGAGAATGTGGTTAAATTTGGATCTAAATTTTGAAAAGTGACACACCAGACCAGACCATACCTATTAACCTCAGGATCGGAACTGGCACACCATCTCTCCATGTGGCAAAATAAGGGTGGCCCATATGGGAAGTCCTTCCTATCCTCATGCAAAGAACGTTTTGGCAATTTTTTAACTTGCAACTTTTAACCTTTGTGTGCATGTATGGGTGTCTTCTCCTTCTTACCTAGAGGCTGAAGTTGTTCTCTCTTAATGGAAATTTTATTTGTACCTGTTCTCTGGAATTCATTAAATTATTAGTCAGGTCTCATTAAACCCTCGTCATTTTAGGGTCAGAAACTAATTTAATTACAAAATAAATAGTGCAAGGAGGCGGTGCTCTTCCCAAGAAAAAATGCCTGAGAGGGATCAAATATAACTGCAATTCATGTTTCTCCAGTTCTGGGATTCATACATTAGTTCAGTACAAAAATCCAACCCTTATACTGGATGACCATTTTTATCAGCTTCCAACTCCCAATCAGTTTTGCCCTATGATCAAACTATGGAGACTCTACAATTAACAGTTTAAACAGTCTGACGGCCTGGTCCAACAGTCACTGAAAAGTGCAAACACTGAAAATGGCCTTCTTTATTCTGCATCTGCTAAAACCAGAATGTTTGAGCCCCAAGCAATATATGTCAATGTTTTGCAGAAATTCCAGGAAAGATTCAATAAATTTTAGATGTCCTCCTTGTTTCATACTCAATACACATAACCAAACCAAAAGTTAAACATAATGAATTTTACATTTCCTCCTTGTTTCATACTCAATACACATGCATCCACAAGTGCTGGACATACACAGTTGCTAAGTGAAAAACTCAAATGGTTAGCGTGAATAATGGACCAGATTACATGTCTATTTGTAGGTTTTAACCATTAATACTCCTCTGGTCTAGATAATCAATTCAAAGGATTCTAAAAGAGAGACACACCTCCAAATAAATACAGTGAAGAAGCTACAATTACAATTCCTATTGAATTAGGATTGATTAAAATAAAACTAAATATATTAAATAACAATTAATTTAATTCACAAAACCAACTAGGACAGATACAAGCTCAGAATTAGGAAAAGGAACCCAAAAGGAGTGGGCCACGAGTGGAACCATCAACCTATTGGCTAGATGAACTCGGTCCGCGAATGGACAGAGAGGTTGCCAAGACCTTTTCCTGATTTATCTGAGTCAATGACCTACATCACAAATAATAGAATAGTTCTGCTAATATTGAAGCTTTCAATTCAGAGATTTCATAGATTCAATGCTTTTGTGATATATATAAAATGTTAATTTTGAATTGTAATAACTTTATGCTTGCAACTTTTCCAACACAAAATCTCAAATTTGAATTCAACTAAACTAACCCTTCTCCCAACTAGTTAGAGTCCACAAAGGAGATCATGTTCCATCATTTTACTATATTTAGGATCATATGTTCCCACCAACAAGCATTCATATCTTTTTCAACAACTTCACCTTGCAATACATTACTAGTTTGCTATTTGGTCTTCATTGCACATGCAACCTGGTTTGAGAATGAGTCTTAAAAGTAATGCATTTTCTGGCAACAAGGGTGACAAGAGAACGAATACAACAATGTTTCATGACAATCTCCTCCCTGCAAACAGCCAGCAGCAATCAATAGTGCCAATTTTGTTATTCAACTCTAATTATGTAATATTCTATATAACCAGTTGCTTGCACCCACACTTAAGAGATGAAATTCTCATTTAGGAGCTTCTACAGTGTCTCAACCTCCTCAGGTTGACCATGGATTGGGCCAATGATATGAGGAAAACGGCTACCTTGTCTTAAATCGTAATCATTCAGGCTGCGGCAGACTCTGACTGCAAGTGATTTCTACACCTATCTCCACATACCGGCTTTGAAACTAACATAGTAACCAAGAATAAGACCTACCAGAGGTTTCATTTCCAGACTCCCCCTCCCTTCGGAAGGACTACCCTTTATGGATTTGGTTCGAAAGAAACACCGCCCAATATAATCCAGTGAGAGAGAGAGATCCAAGGCCAGATTTACTCTCAAACTAAACTTGCAAAGTTCACCCCCAAATAGTAGCTTATATAGATCTAGAAGAAGGGAGGGGGGAGGAATTCGCTAAATCAAGCATTCACATTTGTCTAAAGCACAGATCCCGACTATAAATCAGTAGATCAGGCTTTTTTCACTAAGAAAAAGAGAACCAGACATAGAAAGACTGAAAGAAATACGAGGTCTTAACCAGAATAAGAACTTACTAACAAGAAGAGTCCTCGAAAGTGTCCAATTCTGTGCTCGACCCACGATCGAGAATGGCAGCCAATGCGTAGGGATAAAGGAATGCAGAAGAGAAACAGTAGCGATTCCTCCAATAGTAGACAGATCCTCGGCACTGAAACTCCCCATTTCCAAACTCCAAATTCCAATTGAAAGAATCGAAGAACAGAGACTCCTTTTTATAAATAGCTTCCAACACACAAATACGCTAATTTTCAAGATTTGCTAAAACAAGGTAAAGACTAAAAGAATGGAATCATTTACAGAAAAGAGGAGCAAAAAGATCTGCAATTTTAATAGTGCGAATGAAACAGAGATTTCACAAGACAGAAACCATGTCGGTATCGTCGCTCAGTGGATTTGAGTCGTTTGAGGCTTTGAGGCTTTGAGGCTTTGAGCCTCTGAGTTTAGTTTAGTTTTTTTGTTTTTTGTTTTTTTTTTTTTTAAGTTGGCACAGATCATGTCAGGACCAGTAGGGGTGTCAATCGGTCCGGCCGGGCCGGTCTCAGTCAGGGTCAGGCCTAATCGGGACTGGCGGTGTGAAATTTTTGCACCGTGAATACCCGTTTACTTAAACGGGCCTAGATTTGGGGGGCATGGTAAGATTTGTAATTGGGCTAGTAGGTGTGGGACTTTAATCGGGCTATCTTAAACAGGCTTGAGCTTTAAACAGGCTATGGATCTATTTAATTATAAACGGGCTCTGAATGTGCCTACCCTAAAATCATTTTTTAAAGGGATTAAACTATTGGCTTTAAAACTACTAAAGAATAACATTCACAATTCCGGAACCAAGAGAATCATGTCTTTAACAATTTAACAATTGATAACAATTGAATAACCAATTTAGCAAGATCCAAGGGAAATTTTATATTTATATTCAAGTGAATCATGTCTTTAAAATGTAATCTAAGTTGCAAGAATTACACTATTTTTAACAATTGAATGTCCCATTTAGAATGTGGATATTTTAGTTCTATATATTTTTTACTCATATTTTGTAGTATTAGTGGTAAAATAGGTATTTAGGTTTTTAAGGAGGTCGGGCTGGTCAGGCTAAATGAGTCAGTTCTAGCGAGCTTCTTAAGTGAGTCGGGTCGGTCGGGCGCCTGACGAGCTAGTGGCCTACGCCATGAACGCCCGTTTAATAAATGGGCCAGGCTGAAGCCCGACACGTTTATTAAACGGGTCGGTTCAGGTCAGGCCTTAAGCGAGTCGGGCTTGATCGGGCCTATCGATGTGGGCTCAAGATTGACACCCCTATGTCAGGTGGCTATAAAATATTGGCATTGTAATATCATCTGATCATTTTAAGGATTTTCAATGAATTTTTTTTTGTTTTTTTGTTTTTTTGGGAGCGACACAGATATAGCCATATAGGGGTGCAAATGACTCCCCTGCCCCTGTTGTGGATACGCACCTCTATGTCTGGAGACTCTGGACTCTGGGCACGGGAAAGTTCTCCAACAGAAAACATTATTCTAAATTTTTAAGGAAAATGAAAACCTAAAGAGAGATAGAAAGGTCATTTCGTGTGATGAGAGAGAGAGAGAGAGAGAGAGAGAGGGAGGTTACATACTTTATGCATTGGTTAAAGAACTTTTTCGGTAAAAACAATTTTATGTTTCAAGTCATATTGGCATGGGTGATCAAAATACCCACCACACATTCTATAAGTTAAATTTGAAATTTTAATAAACATATCTTTTTAGTAATTAAGATTGGTAACAGAAAATCTTGATTGTATTATTATCCTTTTAATATAATAGGAGCCTAGCATAAGTCTAGGGGTAGGTTGCAATTTTTTTTTTTTTGGTGGATAGGTAGGGAGGAGAAGTAGATAAGAGCTAGGAAGTTCGAACTCGAAACTTTCTGATAAGCATAGTTTTTGCACACTATAGCACACCAACTGTATTAGGCAATTGTTATGGTATATCGCAAGTTCAACCCTCCCTACACTCTACCCGATCTAATGCACTACGAAATGAAAATAATATGTAGTGTGAGCCAGTCTCTTGGGCCCTTGTGGCCTCTTAGTTGATCTTTGGTCAAACCATGGTGGGTCTTTAACCAAAACAAAAATAATATAATATAATTTTTTCTTTTTGATAGTAACATACATTTTTTCAACTAGAATAAATCTTATCATTTATCAAGCTTACTCCAAAAGTATGAGCCTTTTAACATAATACATGGTAAGTCACTTTTTAATTACCTTAGTACAATTACAGAACTAAAAGACCAAATTAATTAATACTAAAATCTCATATTATAACACATTTCAAAGCCACTACTTACCCTCCCTCCTTTCGTCAATCCTCACTGGAAATCCTCCTTTCATTCTTGCACTCAAGTAGTAAATGAAGATTGGGTCAAACCCTTTCTCTGCTGGAATCAGCCCAGCAACCACCCTTTTCATCTGGAAGAGCGCCATATCCTTCCCTAAGCATATCATTGGCCCTGTTTGAAACACTGGATAGGTGTATGGATCATTCCCCACAAACCTCCATTTTCCTATACCACTCTCCTCCTCCTCCAACCACCTCTCTGGTCTAAACTCTGCCCAATCTTTCCCCCCACAGTGATTCCATCCTACCCATTTGCATAAGGATGGTAGGTCACTCCCATTCCTTTCTTCACAACACTTCCATCTGGTGGAACATCTCATGCCAAGCATGGTGACATTTTGTTAGTTTTCCCTTATTTCAGTTGACAGTTACTCAAAAGTTTTGATTTTCAAAATTTGTTTCACTAGTTTGATCTGTTTAAAGTTGTCAAATGTTTGTATGAAAAATGGAGTTTGGATTAGGTTCTCATATTATTCTCGTAGACTTGATTTGTGGTCGCTGTCCTTAGGATATCAGACTACGAATCAATGGTGCATTAATTATTCTGACTGATAATCCAAATACTCCTTTAGCAATAAGATGGCACATATTAGATTCACATATGAAAATCTTTTTTAACTATCTCATGATAAAAGTGGTGACATTTCTCTCACTAATTTATAGGTCGCATAAAGAAGTGGACTCTATGTGAAGACCAGCATTCTCGTATGCAAACGTGATCCAAGCTTGCGATAAGATCCCATGCGGTAATGGTGCATTAATTATTTTGACTCATGGTCTGAAACTCCGAATACTTATTGAGTGATGAGATCCCACGTGAGAAGACTAGCTTCTTTCCACATATGAGGAGCTTATCGGGATTTCTGTCCGACAACAAACAACAAAACAATAAACTCAATCTTACCCCCAACTTGATCCGGATTCCTATCCATTTTTCTTTAAACCGTACCTTTAATCCGTAAAAGCAGTATAGCAACCATCCTTTTTAATTTTTATCTGACCGAATTCTATTAACAGCTAGGGAAAAATACATTTTATTATTTATATAATTCTATTTCTCTCCTTGACATAGTGGGCAGGCTTGTGATGCAACGGTATGACTACGTAACACTGTTGTAACATGTTGATTATAGGTTCAAAACCTAAAAACAACAGCTTCTATGAAGCAAGGGATAAAGGCTGCGTACATTTGTCCATTCCAAACCCTAGTAGGAGCCTCATGCATTGGGTCGCTCTTTTTTCTTCTCTCCTTGGCATCCTATTCCCATGGAAAGTGCTCAGGGATTGATCAGTCCTTGTGACACATCTAAAAAGGCACTCGATTACATACAGAGGAGAGTAGCATGGTCTCTTCATACCTGCATCAGTCTGGAAATTGATGGTTGGTCTGAGAGGGGGTTGGAGGGTACAACGACCTGGAGAGAATCCAGGCTCACTTCTTTGTTCACCACTTTGATGACAACATGATGCAACCATAAATATTACTTAAAATATAATCATGGGTTTGATATAGTCTATCTATATTACCCAAAATCTGGGCTGTGCAAGCCTATAAAACCCAACCCAAAAAACAACCTACTGGCATTAAACCATGTCCAATCTATATCAGGATCCATTAATTTAATGAAGCTTAAATAGGTTAAATGGCTGCATCATGCTCATCATTTGGCCAAGGTGGTCCTTTCCAGTATCTTCAGAGAAAGATCCTGTGCTAGAAACTCTTATCATTCACAAACTGATGATACTGTAGAGAAGTTTAGAATACAGTTTCAATTTGGTTGCAACTGCTTTGATGATAAAATTGTTTTTCCTAGCACAGAGTGGTTACAATTCACTTTTAGCAAAACTTGGTAGCCTTGAAGATAACAGTCTTCTCTTGCCTTGACATCTCAACTCAATAAGTGCATCAAAGTAGGATCAGTTGCACAAAATGGAAAATAATCAGAGAATATAGGAATTTCTTACATGTTAGAATTTAGTAACCAATAATTTTTCATAGTTATTTCTAATGTGGTAAGAAGCTAGAGTAGGTCCTATTGTTAAAACTGGGAAACAAAAAGGAGAAAAAGAGAGCTTAACACTACGTTGATGTGTTAGCATGTGAATGTAGCAGAAAAACTCGTTCAGTTTGGCGATTGATCATTTGGCTCCATCAACATCACGAGTCCATACCAACTTCATGAATGAACCTAAGCTGATCATCGAGGCAATGACGAGTGTCCTACAGATGATTAGAAAACTCAATTAGTCAAAAAATACTAAGTGATTGCTTGACAAAATTAGTTAAGAAATTCCAAAAACAACATATTTTGTGCAGAAAATCAGTGTTAAAAGTGAGAAGACTGCAAAATATTACTAGACCTAGGGTTTAAATAGAAGAATACAATGATGGAAAATAGAAACTAAATAAAATCTTACATCATTTAGATAACATAAATCACATTCCTTCATACTCTTATTCTCTGATGAGATGCACCAACACAATGTATCTCATGCACATCGTTAGATTGGTTGGTATCATATTCCTTGACAATTTGAAGTTTTAAAACCACCATCAAGAAGAGAGAGAGAGAGACTCACTGTAATACTTGGAAATCAGCTAAGCTGTACTGAGTTCACCATGCTTACTCTTCGGGGTGCTGGGTTTCCGGTAATGGTAATAGATGAACTGAAGAAGTATCTAAAGAATATGTTAAGGTTCTGTTTGCTAAAAGTTCATAGTAATTTCCCTAAGGTTAATCAAATGGTACTTCAGATTCAAGAAGATAAACAAATACACCAACAATTCTAACAGGAAAATCTGATTCTTGTGGTAGACTAAAGTTATTTCTTCAGAAATTGATTTACAAATCAATAACAAGAAAACTTCAAGAAGAACAGAGAACATTTTACACCTCCAAGAGTAACTGAAGTCTGAAAGTTGAATTATTTTAACACATTAGGAAATATAGATATGAAACAAGAATTTTATGCACAACATGGAAGGGGAAAAAAAGGATCCGCAAAAGATATACCATTTCTTCAAAATAAGTTTCTCTGCAATCAGTAGCCTCCAAGGAATGTATCTAATCATTTTTGGTTCACTATATAAAGAAGGATACAAAAAAGTCCAGAAGCACACATCCTCCTGCATCCACCAGCCACGGCATATTTGGTCTGATTTTCGACCATCTCATGCTGCTCACAAGTATGCTACATAAAAGTTGGATTAAAAAATTTCAAATTGTCGTATATTTATGCCTTGAGAAACTAGAATCAAACTAATATAAGACCCAAAAACCTAAAAAGTAGACCAACAGTTCCTCCCCAAGATATTTTGTACTAGTAACGAAGAGACTGATCAAATGATTCTAAAATCATAAGCATGAGGCCACAGTTACATAATATCTAACAAGCAATAGGCATCAACAAACAAGAACATGTTGATAAAATTCACCTTGCCACATATGTTACATTTCCAACTAAAGCAAAGACGAACATTAATGGATTCAGCCCCTACACATAACAGAAGAACAGAGGTTAGACATGCACTATATGGTCAAGCTCTGAAGATCCCATTCTACCCAAATACCGAAAGGGGAATTTCAAGTAACCATGGGAAAAATTTGATGTTTATAGAGAGTAAGAAATGATGCACAGATCTAAACAAGGGATGGATTTCACATTAATCCTAAGGGTGACATTTTAATTTGGGGAAAAAAGGATGCAGGTTGGGCCCCCTGATATATGCCACATGGCATGCCAACTGGGAAAATTGGGAATGCAAAGACGATGCATATATTGGTCACATGTTAAATTTGGGGCTGCAAATCAGTTGTGAAGCCCACCATGTATTCTTTGTTAATTGAAATTTTCCATCTGTCTTTTAACAATCTAAAACCATTGAAATTGATTAGTTTAAAAAAGAAATTTCTTCGCCATTTTAACACATGGCAGATTCCATCTAGACCCTATATTTGGCAGATGAGCACGAGAGGGTTGGGACCTACCTCACTAAAATTTGGGCCCCAACCGACCTGCCACTTGCCAAATGTTGCTAACATTCTGCCACATGCAACTGGAGACAGTTTGGAATATACCATCTCTGCTTTTAATCTTGGTGTGCATGCCAATAGAAATTAATAAAAATAAGGAAATAAACTAACAGAATGTAAGAAAACTATACTAATCTAGAAAAAATTCAGGAATTATCATGGAGGGAGTAAGTATTGTCTCTTCAATGAATATGAAACAGCTAAAACATAGAAGAGAAGAAGGCTTACCTCAACATTGCCTCTCCTAATCTGCAAAATTGATTTAAAACAGATCTATGTTAGTTTGAACCACACAGAATTATAGAGTAGCATGAAGTGTAAGTTAAATAAAAACAGTATAGTATGGAGAAGGCCCTCCAAAAACAAGGGCTATGAGAGCAACATTTTTGAACTACATCATTCCAAAATACTCGAGACTTATTCTCATAATTATCAGGTCCAACCCACCTCCACCACTCTCTTTCTCTCTCTGACTATATGCATTTCTTTTTATTTTTTATTA
>NC_056565.1:5623495-5671277 GCF_013358625.1 Macadamia integrifolia
GGGTGGAAGATCTTTGCCAACAGACATCAAAATTCGAAATTGGCAATGTGATAAATAGCAACATAAAAGTCACCCCATCATCTATCATCCTATATGCTATACTTCATTACATGTGCATAAAATCATGGCAAATTTCTGGAAGACCAGGAAGGTGAATGACTAGAAAAAAATTATAAAGATGGAAATGAGAATCTCACATTTAAGAAAATCTGAGGAAGCCGTCCACCCATGTATATAGCTGCCATGGCCCAACCAAGAAAGGTTCCGATACCACTGTTTTCTTCAACTTCATTTAGCAATAATAATCCTCCACCAGTCTGAAAAAATCCAATCCAAAGAAAATCAAATGAACTACCGATATCTACAATTGAAGGAACTGGAAGGAGGGGGTAAAAGTTAAAAAAAAACCCGAGGTTAGAAAGACTGTTCTAAATAGGAAGTATTTAGAAACTTCAAGATCACAGACAAAATCATCTAGGACTTGAAAAAGTGTGGTTTTATCTCCTGCATGACCAATTTGAGAAAAACCACTTATTCGCATCCAAAATTAGATTCTTATGTAATCTCATCAAATCCTGTTTGTTAGATTGATGAGGAATTTTGGGCAAAACAGAGCCCAAAGACAAAAAATGAAACCAGCAAGCACATCAGTCATTGGAAAAGTCAAGACAAAAAAGGGTCAAGCCACAAAAAAAGGGGGTGGGGAGAGAGTCTTCATACATAGATGATTCATTATCAGTGTAACGTTTCTAGCCTTCATAAAGAGTGTACTTGGTCAGAAAAACAGGTCAAATGGAAAATATTATTGAATTATCACCAATCCAACTGGTATTGCATTGATTTAATGGTCATAAGTGCTGAGCTGGTCAACTAACTGACTCAATGGATGAGAAGAACCAGGGAGCTTTCATAGTTGTCATGGTGCCAAGGTGAGCCATGAAGGTGGCCAGGTGACTTGGCACCCAAGACACCTAGGGAAGGCCAAAGCATCCAAGGACAGTGCCATATTTATTTGGACAAAAATATGCCATTTTTGGTATGCATATCATTTCAAAGATAATATTTTCTTTTCTACCCCTTCATTCCATTTTTTTCTTCTTCCCAATTTTCCCCTTCCTTTGACTGGTTCTGCACTGGGTGCCTAGACAAACAAAACGACTAGTACCTTGGGCATCCTAGGGTGCCTTGTCACCTAGGTGATGCCTCGACACAAGCGGTTCTCAATGAAGAAAATTAATTTATTGCATTATCTACCTGCAAAAGCTTTCTTCCTACATGAATTACGACTCCAGCTGGTTTGTTTGTAGAGATGTCAGATCTATTATGGTCAGAAGAGTGTAGACCAAACATTTTGATGAATAATGTCATTGCAGATACCTGCAACAAAGTAACTTATAATGATAAAATCACAACTGGAAACAAATGAATGCTATTGAGTTCTGATCAATAGCTCACCACACAAAGAATACTTTTATTTTTCACAGCTGATGCAGATCTTGTAGAAACAATTTCATTAAGCAAGGGCTCTTGAAGAGAATGTCGACCAAGAATAGTATTTGGAGATCTTGCTATATATGCTCCTGGCATAGGTGTAGGACTCTTTGACAAAGACCTTGCTGACCTGCCCATTCAGTGACCCCTAATTAAGCAGTTTAAATTTGAAAAAAAATATGATCAAGAAACACAAGCAAGGATTGTGACCTGAAAATTTGATGGTTCCAACCCAAAAGTGTGCACAACGAAAAACAAGAAAACCAAATGAATTTAATGTAACCAAAGAAAGTAAATATTCCTCCACCCCATTTACACAATTTAGTTCTTTTTCCATGACTAAAATGGTCAAGAATTACATTTCCTTCAATTAATTGACAATTATATTTATTTAAACATTTTAATTTATGCAAAATGTGATTTTCATGTCCAATAACCTTAGATTCAAAGGCAGGAAACAAGGAGAAGTTGGTATTGAACATGGCACTTGCAATGAAAATTACACAATTTTCTATAATTTTGGACAATTGACTCTGCTTGTTACATATATTGAAGTATATATAGTTAGATACAGTATAGCCTGAAAAAGGTATTCATAATTCACATTGTGAACTTCTGCCACTATCATGAAGCCCCATTTGAAAAGAAAAATAAAAAATGATATCTAATGTGAGAGGCAGTTATTGTCTTGGCCTGCCTTAATAAGCTTCTCAAAGCAGCCAAATATCTGCCACGTGGAAGTTTAAATAGGACCTAAATTTTATGGGCAGGTGGACCAAATATCCCCTCATCACATGTAAAACATTAGCCCAAACGGTTTCCCAACTTGTAAAATACATGTTTGAAAATTCAAGACTATGGAAGAGTGCACAGTTGTGATCGGAGGACAATAGGTTTGCATAGACATACATTGGTCATATGGCTAATTCAAAGCATGTACTATCAATCCAAAGGTCTGAATTGCCACATCATCATTCCATGTGGCACAATGAGGATGGGCCATGATAAGCTTATCAAAGTGGGCCACTCAATGAGTTTTTCCTTTTTTGCATCTTCTATTAGTTTGTCTCAATATGGCAACATATAATATAATACTAAAATAAAAATCTCAGATGTCAGTCTTGAGTCTGAAGTTGTTGCTAGATGAGAGGTTTCGGGTCCTTGGTGGTTACGTGTTGTTGCTCTTACGTAGTTATTTCTTCTGTTTCTTTCCTTATTCCTTCTGCTGAACACTATCATAGCACAAATTAAATTTCTCTCCTATACTGTTCACTCAATATATCTTTCATTTCTATCCAAAAAAAATCTAAAGTAAAGTTTAAACAGAAAAATTCCAAAGAACTGAGCTTTTTATGATTTTCTTTACCCTTCATGAATACCAATAAAGTGCACACGTTTCCAAAATATCTGTGACACTATATTATTAAGGATTTAAAACTTTCGACATTAGTTATTAGTGGAAGAACCCAACAAATGCTACTTTATGGGGTATTGGGCTGACTTGGAGCAGGGCACTGCTATCTATGCAATGCCCTATTTCATGCATAGTGTAGATTTGCCACAAATCTATCTACATGGCTGAAATGGAGGATATGCAACAAAAGAGTTATACAACATTCAACCTCTCCCTATTAAAAAGCATGGTCTCTAGTTTACGTGACTGGAAAGATCGGGACCAAAGTCAACTAAGGCTATTAGGAACAAGATTATCCAGAGGGAGGAGAGATCATTTGGGAACAAGTTTTTAGGTAGCAATAGTGACCTAATAAAGCCTACAAATTGTTCTGCACACTTAGGATTTCAAGGAGAGGAGAATTACATATAATAAAATGTTCTTCCATGGGAGCCATCAGGAGAAATGACTGCAATTGGTGAGCTCACTCTTAGTACTCCATCACTAATCTTGGTTTGATTCTCATCAACGATACTTTCTTTATCAACCGTCTCTTTTTGCAAAAGCATGCTACTCTATATCCATAAACCCATCAGGAAGCAAGTAACAGAAAAAAGGAGAATGGAAAGTTGGAAACATGAAGATAACAATGACAAATATGAATTGCAGTGAAGGAAAATAACGGTCATAAAAAGTGTAATGCAGTAAGGAAGCAAAAAAATACTATATTTGGCTAAAACATACAGGTCAAATCACAATTCAACTAATCAATAGAGCTTGAAGTTGAAACATCGTGTCCATCAACTGGACCAATTCCAAAATTTCCTCCTCACAAAAATAGGGGCTCAAGGAACAGGATTTTGTCAACCATAAAATGAATTAAATACAGTCCTCAAAGCCTAATTGAGTTCATTTGTATTTATTTATTCTTTTATTTTCAAAATAAACAATTATTTAATTATTGTTATGATTTCAAATCTGTATATTTTGAGGTAACTGCATCATGTATTGTCCGTTGTTTATCAATGAACTAATGAAGATTAATATAAAAATGACCTGTGCAATTAACAGAAATTACTGTAAAGTTTCCATGGGAATGTCCACATGACATATTTGTGGTATTGCTGAACAAAGTATGATACCTGTTACTAGATGAACCCATTAAAAATGCATTGTCACTATTATCTGCATCAGAAATTTCCTTGAGAATAATATTCAGATTTAACCACACCCATAAAACAGTCACAAGATAAAAATGAAGGCTGTTTCTTATGAGTATGATGCATATTAATTACCAAAATAGGCTTGTTTTACTAGGAATAAGCCTAGAGTTGGGTTCTATACATGTTGGGCCTTTGATCCCATATATTTTGAGTGTAATAGACCGCTTTTATGGGTCTAAAAGAGGGGCTCTAAGATTGAGTACGGGATTACTAATTAGTTTCCTTTTTAGTTGGGCTTGATTTGAGTTATATTTGTTTCCTTAGGAGTCAAGTCATTAGTAGTTAATTTCCTTTTTCAACTAGTTTCTAATTTCAGTTTTTGGTAACTATTGTATTAAGAGAATATTTGGTTTCCTTTTTGAGGAACCTTCTATTTTGTAATTCCCTCCCCCATTAACAGTATAAATAAAGAAGAGGAGGCTCCTAAAAGCCTAGAATGATTTTGATAAAAAAATAATGGTTGTTGCTATTGTCTTCTTCATGAAGAGTTGTCTTGTGTTTGATCAAGGCTGAAGGAATTGGTGTTTGATCCAATTGACTCTTTGCGGCGTGAAGTCCAAGAGGTCTTTTCAACTATTATTTCTTTCTTTTTAAAGTTAATTACAAGGTTCTTCAAACCAGGTAAGGGATCTGAACTGCTTTTGATTTCTGGTTCTGGAAATCTCAAGTTTCTCTCTTGCTGCCCCTATATTGTTCTGAAGATCCAGCCAGCTGATGGCCCTCCCCTTTTGATTGATTGTTGGGTTTATTAAGAGGGAGGTTTGACCTTAATTTGGGACCAATCAGATCATGGGTTTGTCTGATCTGAGGTGTTAAATACTTCTGGCCGACTGTGTTTCTGCCCAGATTTCAGATCTGGTTTGACTTACCTGTTCCTGTGGCATTTGTTTCTGATTGTGGCTTATTAAATACTCTATACCTGCTGCTGGTTAGTCCATTTGTTGGTGTAATCTCTGATTTCAGAAACTCCAGATTCTGGTTTGAAAATTCTGATTTACAAGGGCTGTTCGACTCTTAGTTCTGGACTATTGTTTACTTTTGGGATGCTTAGAGGCTGTTCTTTAGACTAAAAGTTCCTGCAGTTTTGGGACTGGTTTGATTGTCAAATCTAGTCCTACATTAGAGTAAGGTCATAGTTTTTTTTTTTCTGGGGGGGGGTGTGTGTGGGGGAGAAAGGTACTCCTAACTGGATTATGAGGCCAAATATTAGGTCCCATTGGAGATAACTTTAGATAAGAGTGCATTCAATAGGATCATTGGTATGTCGTAGGTTTTATTTTTTATTTTTTTATTTCTAAAAGAGTCCTAAAGTCACTTAAAGTCTTTTTGGAAGTTTCTCTTTCAAAGTTTCTATTTCGTTTAAGAAACAGTCACATTAGGAATCCAAGAGCAGTCAAGAGTTTCTTTTCAATTTTTCTTCTTCCCAAGGGTTGATTTATTGATGTAACAGCCTAAAATTTTCTAATCAAGTGATGGAATATGATATGAGAGTTTGTTTATGTGAGGTATGCTTGTGTGTGGCCAACATGTGACTGATGGTTTCTCTTTTCTTCTTTTCTCTACAATCCACTCTTCTTTCAAAGTCTTGTTTGCAGCCCTAAAACAGTATCTTGTTTGTGTTCCTTCGATATTTCTTTTATTTCTTTAAACCCTATCATGCAGACATGTAGGCCAGAAAATAATTTTCTTCAATCTTCTACTTAGAGGAGTTCTTCACCCACTAATCCCTTATGAACTACATTATTTGATCTACAACAAAAAAAATTTATCATCAAAGACATCAATCTCTTGCTACTATAATCAATAAATAAGTGAAGGTAAAAAAGTCTGATGAAATATGGTTAAGGATACATAAGAGTAAGAAAATTTTAACCTTCTGGTCTCGTCTACGGGATTTCAGGCGGTGATAGATGTGACGATAGTATATAGTTTGTGATGTCAGTATCACAGTAGTAATTGTGTACAACTGCAAAACACAATTACAGCAATTAAGTCCATATTCATTCCATAAATACAAAAAGTTATTCTAGACCAATTGATCAAGGAAGTAATTCCTTGACTGCCAACCTAGTTTGGGCAACGTTCACACCAATCTACTCATTCAGACCACTGGATGGATATGATACTGTTACAGATTGACCAGGTGTTAATTTCAGGGCCAAATCCAACCATATGCACCCATATATTATCATTTTCCCCTTATCTTTAAGACATTAACTGATTTTTCTTCTTAAGCCATTATTAAGCCTAATAAAGTAATGTGGAAATATGTCTTTCAGATGAAACCTGCCACAGAATTACATAAATGGACATGTACATCATGCCCACAAAGTTTCAACCCCCAAGATCACTGCTAGGCAGGCAGGTAGTACGGCTTTGGGGCAATCTAGGAGATCTTTGCATGCATGTGTGTGCTGCAACTCTTACCACTGCCATATAGTATTGTGTCGGAAGCTGCAAAGTAGAGCAGAAAATGTTTAGTAAATAGAAACCATTGATTGCATACAGCTAGGGGGAAAAAATCAATCCTGCTAATAGACTGTCAGTGATTAACTTTGTTTAGTAGATAGAAATCCATTGAACGCATACAGCTAGGGTAAGGGTGCACCAAATCCTGGCTCAACCAGCACCCCAATCCAGATCATTTGGTGTGTCAAAAGTCCATTTCAGTCTAAATTTAAACACTACCCAACAAGATTGACCTGATGCTATTCCATGGCAGGTCTGATCAAATTATGAGTTTTACAGCGTTATTTCAGGGTGCATGTATTTCCAAAAAAAAAAATAATAATAATAAATGAGGGATGGAACTTACAGTGGCTGGCTCCAGCAAACAGCCAAAAAGGTTGAAAAGATCTCTGTAATGGAAGAAGATATGCAAAGTGTCAAGTGCTACAGAAGAATGAAGCAAGCAACTTTCAACTAGAAAATGAAGTCTTTAACAAGAGTAAAATGAAATTCCACAATGCACAGGCCATGTGATGAAAAGTGTCACTGAACCAGACGATATAGAGCTTCCATTTTTTTCAATGTAAAATTTACGATAAATAAACTGACATGAACAATGATAAGCAGCATGTTTATCAGATACGGCGCCCAATACATATTTATACTAGTCAGGGCCCTGGTTTTTAATGTCAAAAGTTGAACTAATGGAACTAGTCTGATTTTTTGTTTGACAAAAAAACAGACTTCATCTAAAATACGTCTACATGTGCTCCATGTCATGTTTTTTAACATAAAGAAGGATAATCAGTCTATGATATGACTCAAATAAATGCATTCAAACAACATGATATCCAATAGAGCCCTATCTCTTGTTGCTTATACAAAGGACCAACTTCTTCCTTTTAGCATAATATGTAAAATAGCCCCTCGTCTAGTAGTTATCCAGAAAGAGATCCTAGATTTGCATATCTTCTGATAATATAAGACTGGTTTCAACTTTTAACTTGCAGCAACAATCCATTTCTCCTTATTCCTGGGAAATTCATACCAGATAGAGAAATCTAGCATTGTTACTGGCTACTGAAACAGAAAATTCTAGTAAAAGAAATGCAATGTCAAAAGATTAGATTTGTAGTCTCATTGAAACAGTAGAACAAATATTTTGAAGAAGAGCAGCAGGTCATTTTTCATGAGCAAATAAATTAGATTGAAATGAAACTATAAAATGGAAAAAGGTATACAATCCTTACCCAATTATCCATGTCAGTAAGAAAGCGATGGAAAGTCCCTCTGTTGACTTTTCCTTGTAATTTGTGATGATTTGAGGCACCTCAGCAACACCCCAGCTGATCACACTAACCAAACCCAGACCTAATGAAATTCCATCTTTTACACCGCAAAGACAAAACTTCATATAGATTCTAGCCCATTGTGAGCAATGCTGATTTCTGGGGCAAACAGGCATAGAGCCTTTACGTAGACCCATCACATCTGATGATTCTCCAACCTCAATCTGATTAAAATAATGATAAAATTTATATTATTTGAGATAAATACCAGTAAGTCTTCTTCTTCAATATGAAATCATTCTTCAACCAACAGAAATACTCTAGCCAATAGAAATAATCTATGAAATTGATACCGGGCATTAATAAGACTAACTAAAAACTACCAAGAATCCAGATAGATGTCAATCAAAATTGAAAAAGTTTATAAAGACATCATCAAAAAATTTATATACATACAGATGGGCAAAGCCTAGAGTCCTAGACAATCAAATGATAAAACTAACAAATGCTGAATTTTCTGCAAATGAGTATCTCTAGAAAGAGGGCTGCATGATCTAAAACTGAACAAAACTCGTTTAAACTTCAGAAATGGGCTAGAGACTTAAGAACTGCATGACATAAGAAGAAGCTGAGAACTCAGTTTCAGTTCAGTTAGGCAAGCGGATGGGACTCTTCTGAAATTTTGCAAAAAAAAAAGGGGGGGGGGGGTTGGGAGCTAATCCAAGAACTGTTGATGTATAATATCAAATTATTATAAATCTAAATATAACTTCCAATGCCAATAAATACGGGAAGTTCCTTAAAAATAGAATCCAGAATAGCAACCTTAACCACATTTCTCATACTGGTACATGTTTTAAGAATCATTGTCGATGAAAGAAACTAAACAAAAGATTGAATCCAAAATATAACAAACTCTGTTCTAAAAATATAGTTCTTAACATGGGCAGGGTGGGAAACAAAGCAAGAAACAAAATTGAAACAGCACATTCACATATAAGCTATATTAACAAAAACTTTGTTGAGGACACAAATCACTCTTTCTGGATATTGCAGCAAAGTTTACAATGGAACAGAAAACAAAACACACAAGAAAAAAAATGGGAAAAAAACCCAAAATAGTTCAATTGAAAAAATATAAGGATTTCAAAACCTACACAATACCATTCAAAAACGAAGCAAGCAAAGATAAGGATTTCAAAACCTACACAATACCATTCAAAACCTGTTAGCCTATCAAAACTCTGTAGATTAAAAGAAAAATAAAAATAAAATTCTTTCGAGATAAACTCCAAAACGAACCGTTCAGATAAAGAAAGATGCCAACAAGAACCCATAAACCAAATATTAGAAGGAAGACAAATCAAATTCTGTCTTCTGCAAAAACAAGCAACCAATGCTACCCACTTACTCTTATGCATAAAAAAAAAACCAGAAAGGAAGTTTCCTTTCTTGGACTGGAACTATAGCTGGCAGGGATTTGTGTCGACGTGGCAGAAAATAGGGAGAATCCCAACCAACGTGCCGCGAGAGGTGCTATAAACCTATAACAGTTTAAAACTTTGACACGTGGATGACTTTTCATGGACTTAATCAGTGCCTTTTTAGCTGTCGATTCAACTCTTTTTTAACTGAATCGAATTAGGTTCAACCCTAGTTGGAATCTCCTTAAACTTAATAAGAATCGGAACCGGTCTCAAAACCCTAAAATTGGTATGAAAACCCAATGATCTAGTCTTGAAAAACCCTAGAATCCAACCGATTCCGATCCGAATAAAAACCCTAGAATACAACGGAATTGAGATTGTTTCTTAGCTGATTCGGATATGGATCTACTCGAATTAACTGATTCGATTTTTAGCACAAGAACTTTCATCAAGATATTGAGTATTAAATTATTCAATTAAGTTTGCATAACAAGCCAGATACATTTTATATTATTAAAAGGCATGGAGCTATTATTATTCTAAAAGAAAAACTATTTGGTCAAACGAATAGGACCGAATATTCCTTCATGGTCAAAGGAGAATTCCTTGATGGAATGGATTTAGGTAGCAGGTAGGAGACGTTTAAGCACCAATCTGAAAAGGTATTTTATTCCCTTTTCAACATGGATTTAGATATTGATATTGTATTGATTGATACATGTATCGGTATCAATGGTTATTGAAAAAAATTACATTTTAAAATTTAACCACTTTTTTTTTTTGGGTAAGACCTTTGGAAAGAATTTAGTCACCAAGAAAAATAAAATCTGTAGTTGAAGCATATGTCAAGTTCGTCGTTCTTCTTCTTTTTTTTTTTTTTAAAGGGAAAGAAAAAGACATTGGATTCGAACACTGAGTTCACGATCAAAATAGAATCAAAGCTAATAGAAACATATGAGAAACTCATATCTGTATATAACTTTAATTCATCCCTCAAAATACATAGCTCAACCACAAAATTAAAACACATACCATAGAAACTGGAGAAAGCTACAAAAATTGTGTCATCCTTATTTTTTATGAGACCTCCCACTCCACTAATATTAGAGTTCCCTTTGCTAGCTCCATCTACATTCAACTTGACTGATGTCGCAATGGGAAGCTAGAACGTGGGAATTTGAACTCTTTGCCTTGACACGGGAGAATTAACATTAAAAACCTAAAAAATAATATTATCCGTTATAGACGAACACTTACTAAACTTAAATGGAAGACGGATTGCATGCACCCATCTTTTCAGCCTTTCTATGATCAATCCAGCTCTGCGGGCACCCTCCCATGCATTCAGTCATTCCTTTCTCATCATAATTCACAAACTATTAGCGATGGTAATTATCCTTTTATGAAGTCACAAACACCCTTTAGTTTGCATTGGATTGCCAAAATAAAATTCTACTCCTAATGTCTTGGGTTGGAATAAAATTCACATCAAATATTCTTCCAAAATAATCCAAACCCTTGTTGCCATCCCACCCACTATCAAGCAATGGACGATTCTCTCCAAGGGCTTCTGCAACAAAGACACTTGAAAACCAAAGGGATACCAATATTCATTGGCAAATCATCAGGTGGGATCTTGCCTTGGATTACCTCTGTATGACTATCTTTCTCCTCTCCTATGAAATGGTACTGATAGTCCAAAAAAAAGTAGTATTGATCCTTTTTGGAATAAAATGGTATAATCTTTCTAAATACGGTTGATCCAAATAAGTATTGGTCAAGACCGATACAAGAATCAATACTGTATAAATGCTAGACCTTGTGGGTACTGTTTTGTTTTGTTTTTTCTTTTTTTTTGTACTGTTAAGTGTATCATCACACAATTTTTAACTATTTGTTGAGTCATTTTATTGGACCTATTGTTAAAATTTATTTTGCACCGTTCACATGAATATGATAGAAATGTTGAACTCATGATATAGGCTACATATTAGGTACATAGTAGTTATTAATGTTATACTCTTCACACAATTTATGCATGTTCTCTCTATATAATCATCTTTTGCATGATGACTCCCAATTCCCACTATAACTTAACCCTACATATGGAAGACAGTTTTTAATGGTGGTATTTATCCCTCCTCCAGATTGTTTTTAATGTTAAGATTTTATTTTTGGGTGACTGCGAGTTACGATATTGGAGGAAATCAAATTTGTAAGTTCTTCGTATCTTTCTGGTGCTTCACTATTCTAAATAAAAAGTTGTCAATTACATCTTGTGATAGTTTCAACAAAGCATAGCATCATTTTGCTTCTCCAATCCAACGGAAACGTCTTGCAATTAAAAGTGCTATCTACAAGGCCGTTGGTCTAATCAATGACCCATCAAGACTCTATCGTTGAAAATCTCAGTATTGGTTTAGGATATTAGACATATTATGTCTTCTTTTAGTTCTATCTCTTTCTTTTGTATTTCAAGGACTGCAAATAGTGTTGCTGATGCCCTGGCTAGGAAAGCATTGTTCGTAATGTGTGGGATAGAATGGGTACATTCCATTTCTTGGCTTTTCAGACTTTGTACTTCTGAAGCTCTAGGTTGCACACATGGTTATCATTTCCAATAAATTTTATTAAAAAAAAAATGTTCATTTTGGATGTAAGGTTAAATGAAACCAATTAATATCTTCAGTAGCAAGTTTATATATATATATATATATATATATTTTAACACCGGTGGTAAAAATAACTTGATCGAAAAAGCTTTGGTTATATATTCAGTTACCTAACCTATTTTTGTGTGCATTTTTTATAAAAACTATGAAGTACATTGAACCATTATAATTTAAACTTTAGCAATTAAGGGTTAAATTTTAACCATTATAGGTTTTTTTTTGCAGAATCTAACGAAAACGAGATGGTAAACAAACTGAGGAAAAAATGTCTGAATTGTAGTGGGAATAACACAAGAAGAGGAATACATGATTGCCTTCATTAGCAATAACTACATTTTATCTATCAGTGAAATTCCATCTTCACCTCAAAAAGAGAAATAGACGATGGACATAATTGCCAGTAATTATTGTCCATCTACCATGGCCATTCTATCAACACCTCCCAACAACCCCCAAAATGTTTACAAAAAGAAACATCGACCCTCAGAAGTACCATTTGGAATATAAGATACAGTTAATTAGGACCATGTGATTAAAAGCCACGTGCTCCACCAGCTGAGCTAAGTCGGTTTGATATAATGTATGCTGTTTTTTTTTTTTTTATAATAAACACAGTTATAGCATTTTCCTTAACAAATTCCGTTATACATCCTGAGTATTTTTTTTGCCAAATGCATGATGGAGATGATGATGATGTCTGTCCTAAATACTATTGGATTCCAAAAGATTTGATAGAGAGAGAAACTTTGGCGTTATTGAGATTATCAATGGGAAGTAAGGTTCCATTTATTGGAAAGACAATTATAGTCGGTAGATAGCTCGGGTTGCAGCCAAGTAGTTGAGCTGCTTGACTGTAAACCTGGTAGCAGCCAGTAAGAAATGGAATCTAAGGGGTAGGTCTAAAAATACTCTACCAAGGTGAAATTTTATACCCCTATCATTGAGATTCCATTCATTTGACTGCAACCCAAGCAACAACCAAGTTTCGTTCAATACAAATCGACGTCGATATTGGAATTGATCTCGATGATGTCAATCCAATTTCCATGATCAAAACTACTGCCTTTGTAGATGTTGTTTGAGAGTGTGGAAAGAGTGATGTACAAATTTTTTGAGGAAACTTTTTTCTTAACCCAAAATGCATAAGCAACACTAATTGCTTCAATATTCATTTTGTTCATCATTTTTTGAATGAGGAAAGTTTAAGATGAATGATACCAATCAGATTCATATCGACAACCATTGACAACGATTGCCGGAGTCACTTTGTTTGAGATAGTAAATGTACCCATCAAAGTCAGATAAACTCATTTCCAGTTATATAGATGATATACAAGACCCATAGTAAAAAATAATCATTTTCATTAATTCAAATCAATTATAACATCATCCGTCATAGGAACACTCTACATCTCCATACTCTAAAATGAGCTTTTTCATCTAAATTTTTCATATAAGATACTAGTCATCCTATCTAATCACATTTTGGTGCCGATACATTGAAAAGATCTATCTGAAAAGATGTTTCACACTAAACGATAGATTATTGTGCAGATAGACTTGACTATAAACTAAAGTAGGAGATGCCAAAATTGAAACTTTAATTATTTTGAATTGCTTAAATTCCTATATAACTTAAGCAACAAGAAAAAAGATTTTCTATTCTTTTATGTATCAAATTCCGCTCGACGGTTGAGACTTGAGAACCTATGTTTTCACCAAAAAACACTTTCCATGATCCCACACTTCATGGGAATTTTCATTTAACGACCAAAATGTTCAGACATCATGATCACCTTGAGAGTTGCTTCATCTATTATGGTATTGTAACACCTGTCAACAAAGCAATCAAGACATGTAATATTACATTACATTACTCAAAGAAACTTGAATTACAAGCAAGAAAGTCTTATATTATACAAAGGCATGGGCTATTAATATTTCCAAAAAAAAAAAAACTATATGGTAAAACAAGTAACTTGAACCCTAATTAAAACATACTAATTATACCAGGTCCAACCAAATCAAGCACTTTCACCAAAAAAAAAAAATCAAGCACCCACTGTCCTCCTAGAGTGTCTCTCTCTCATCAAAATCAAGACTAGTTTCGTGTGATTGTTTATCACACATGCAAGGTCTTCGTGAAATGTAAATTATTTATTGTGGCAGAAAAAGTTCACCAAGAAAAACTGAAGAAAACTATATTTTAACTAACAAATGCATCTGTCTACTGAGTTGAAATACTATATTCAAACAAAATGAAAAAAATAAAATAAAATAATGTGATGCTATGAAGAATAGACACCATCCTCTAGTAGCAATATAAAATTGCTTAAAACTAAAACACCCAAAACACCCCTTAATTGCTAAAGACTAAATTATAATGATTTTATTTAAATCGTAATTTTTATAGACTAATATCAGAAAAATATATAATAGCAAAAATAACTGAATACATAATAAAATTTCATCAAGTCCTTGGCCTTCTTCATAGATTCAAACTTTTTTCAAATCTATGTCTACAATTTTCATATAAAAAAAAAAATCACAATCTCAGAACTAAGGTATTGATCATTGTAACGGTTTCAGTGAACCTCACGTTCAAAATGAACTTTTATCTTTTTTCCCTCGAACTTAAAAAATGATGCAACTAAGAGAAGAAAAAAAAAACTTACAAATTTGATTTCCTCCAACATTGCAATTGGCCAAGACACAGAATTTTTTTTGGCAATTAAAAAAAAAAAAAAAAACTCAATTACCCAAATCTTTACAATCTCGAAAACGGGTAGATCCTATAAAAACCTATAAATAACTTTTTTCCCATGGATAGTCATAACTTATGGTAGGAATCATCATGCCAAAGATGATTACAAAAAGTGATCATAAATTGTATGAATAGCAAATACTTACAAAATGTAAAGTATTTATAGCTAGCATGTACTCTTCTACCAAAAAAAAGCTATCATGTATATGGCATCGGAGGTTGTATCGGTCTTAGCCTATACCAATATTGATATCAATATGGATTAGGCCATTTTACTCCCAAAAATATTGACACCATCAATTTTTTTTTACCATTTTATCCTCCGATGATATTGAACCCACTGAATTATATCGATATTTATGCATATCGGTCAATACAATATCGATACCGATACATTTAAATCCATAAATACCCATTTTTAGCTTCAACATCCTTAGTCCTATGTATAAGTGTATGACCCGTTAAATAAGCATGAATCTTCTTAACACATTATTTACATGACAAAGTAAATGGGAAACTCATGATAATAAAAAATACTTCTAAGTTCTAACCCAAAAATAAATTTTATTTTATTTTTATAGTTGTTTGTCACTTCACTAATTGGGAAACTCATGATAAGAAAGAATACTTCTAACCCAAAAATAATTCTTTTTTCCTTTTTTTTAAGTTATTTGTCACTTCACTAATAAGGTTGGGAGAAAGAGTCTAATACTACTCTGTAACTGACTCCTATTCTAAAGTCCACAAGTCCAAGTCCAAAGTGGACAGCAGTTACCCAAGTTCACTTGTCAAATGCAAGATGAGCCAAGTGGCACTTGCCATTTCTGTCCTTCCCATATAAATCTCATGCAATCAAGTCCACATGTCAAACGCAAGATGACCCAAGTGGGACTTGCCATTTCTTGTTTCTCTCCTCTCTTCTTATAAGTACCAAAGCTTGGGATGAAAGGAACACATGACCCCAAGCACAGAAATTAACCACCATGGCTGCAGCTTCTTCTTGTGCCTTCACCTTCCTGATCATCATCTCTCTTCTCCTTCTCCACCCAATCTCTTCCAACTCTTCTCCACTCCCACAAGAAGATCCTGAAGAATCTATGCATATTATCCCTAAATCTGATGTAGATTTTCTTGAGTTTCCTCTAAATTTAGAGTACTTGGAAGCTGAGTTCTTCCTGTGGGGAGCTTTGGGATTTGGGTTAGATAGAGTTGCTCCTAACTTAACCATGGGAGGCCCATCACCAATCGGAGTAAGGCAGGCAAATCTGAGTCCTTTCATTAGGGATATCATCACCCAGTTTGCCTTCCAGGAGATTGGACATTTAAGGTTTGTCATCTTGTTCCATTCATTCATGGTTTCTCATCAATTTGATGTTTGCTTTGTTATTCTCTTTCATTTCCTTCCAAAGTTAATGCTAGTATGTATGTCAATGGGAGGATGGGTATTTCATGTTTCTTGTGGTCTTTGAGAACATTTCTTACATTGGAGTACAGAAAATTTTATCCTCTTTAAGTCATAGCGGGGCACGCTTGGCCCTAGGGCTTAAAAAAATTACCAAACTGAGACCTAATCCTTTAAGAGTCGCGCCAAATCCTAACCATCAGCATAGGCAAAGTGTATCTAAATTCTATATTGTTGTCTTAATCTTGCCATCTCATCTAGATCCAATCTTGTCAGATGGGCATATATTGTATTTGATCAAAATGGTTCTTATTGGACATTTTGTCTATATTGGCTATTGGGTAAATCTCGTAAATTCATGGTTAATTTAAAGTTGATTGGTATTTCTTTAGATTAGAACTTAGAAGTGGAGTAATTAAAATAATAATAATAACAAAAATTATGAGAATTTTCAATTGTAATGTTTGGTTTGAAGTAGAGTTTATATAAATTTAAGGGAAAAAGATCGATTGATCTCTGTCTCACATCTTGATCATATGGGTTTCACATCGATACTCTCTCTCTCTCTCTCTCTCTCTCTCTCTTATCAAACAATGAAGTTTTTTTTATTGATAAAATTATTTTTCACATATGATTGATGTGACAAAGGACATTCCGCCACACTGATTGTGTGGGAAAAGTCTTCCAAAAAATATGAAAACATGTGATCCACATAAAATAGAAAAATAGGAACTATAAAATAAAGTTTCGTAGATATTTTTTTTTATTAGAAATTCAGTAATATTTTGATCCAATGGTGAAGTATATTATAGTGAAGAATTAGTTTTACTTCATTTCATTTTTAACTAAGACCATGTTTGGTTGTAAGGGAAATTAAAGGGAATGGGAGTGAAATTTTCATACTTAAAAAAAGAAATATGTGTAATCATTATCCATGTGACTTTAACATTAATTTCAAATAATCCCATATTTGGTTATAAAATTTCACTATACTTTGTATCCACCAAAACCCTGTGCTATAATATGTAAAATATATCATTATTAAATATACTTAAAAAATTAAGTAGTTTATACAATCAAAAGGGGTAATGATTATAAACATTTCCTTTTAAAGTATAAAAACTTCACTTTCCTCCCTTTAAATTCCCATTGCAACCAAACGGAACCTAAGTGCTGCTTTGGAATTAATATAATTCCCATGAACGTATAAGAATATATGGAGCCAGTTTTGGAGATTACAGGCCATATATAGTTTTTAAAGCTGGACCAGACCGGCCGCCAACTGGCTAAACCAGTTAAACCCAAAACTATATATGATTATGACCTGACATTCAAGTGTAATTGATACTTTACAGGGCCATTAAGAAGACAGTTCCAGGATTCCCAAGGCCATTACTGGACTTGAGCGCCAGATCCTTTGCTAAGATCATGGATAAGGCTTTTGGACATAGATTGCAACCACCATTTGATCCTTATGCCGATGGACTCAACTTCCTAATTGCTTCATACCTTGTCCCTTATGTTGGACTCACGGGATACGTTGGAGCTAACCCTCACCTCATTGCGGCTCCTTCTAAGAGGGTAAGAAAGTTCTTTTTGCATGGATCCTTGTGTTTGTCCTTATTTAGAATTTTCATGTAGCCGAACCCATTAAGTTGGAATAAAATTTTGAATGTTGTTGTTGTTTTTAGTTAGGCCAATAGTTGCTTCCAACCCATCGTGTATGAACATGGTCTCAATCTCATCTTCTATGTTGCAGCTTGTTGCTGGCCTTCTCGGAGTGGAATCAGCTCAAGATGCCGTAATTCGAACATTGCTTTACGAAAAAGCTTCCATGAGGGTACCTCCGTATGAAATCACAGTTGCAGAGTTCACTAGAAGGATTTCAGAACTAAGGAACGATCTAGGGCATGTAGGCATAAAAGATGAAGGCATTGTTGTTCCAACCAAGTTAGGTGCCGAAGGAAGACTATCTGGCAATACAATTGCGGGTAATAAGTATTCTATTTCATATTCAAGGACTCCTGAAGAAATATTGAGGATTGTCTATGGGAGTGGAGATGAACATGTACCTGGTGGTTTCTATCCTAAAGGAGCTGATGGTAGGATTGCAAAGTCTCATCTGCACAATGCTTAATGGCTCAGAGGTTAAGGATTGGAGGAAAAAAGAACTTGAATTCTAGGTGTCTCACCTAAAGAGAGAATAAGTACGTTAGTTTATTCCTATTAAAAAAAAATAAATAAAAAAAAAAAAAACTACATTAGTTTCTTTTCCAACTTGATCTTGTGAGTTTAATGTGGATTGATAATTTTTATTTCAGTTTCATAACTTTTTCTTTTTTTTTAGATATAGGATTCTTCTCTATATAGTTCAAAGATTAGAGAGTGATCCCATGGTTGGGATGACTTAGGAACACGTGTCTGGGTCTTTCCAATTGTGGGATCACTTTTCAATCCCTAGACTCTATGGAGTATGGAGGAGCAAAACTCACAAAAAAGAATTTGGGTAGAACTTGTAAATTTTTGCGCATAGTAATGTATTTCATTGAAAAATGTAGTCATCTAAGGATCTCATCAATCTGTTCCATTCATGGTTTGAGGTATTGATATTGCTAGTTACTGATTTTGATACTTAGCCAATTCCATATCAGTGGAATAATACGGATCAGTGGTAATAGTGTCAAACCTCAAATTTTTTTTTTTTTTAAAGGAAAACGAAAGGAAAAACTGTCCAATACATATAGGTTGGTTCATGTCGATTCACATCAGTTTTCGGATGGTTCATACTCGGTCTAACATCTTGCACTAAAACCATGGTTACATCCGCTCGCTAGCCATCTTTGAAGGCAGCGGAGGTGGAGTCCAACATGGCAAACATAAGGGAGTTCGCCCACAGAGTATAGGAGGTGGGTTACGTGGTAAACATGAAATACAGTATCACGTCAGAATGAATTTAATGGAAAACCGGTTTTCTATTGAGGCTATGTTTGGTAGTCAAGAGAAGAAAAAAAAAAAGAAAAAAAGAATCTAGAAAAGAAAAGAAAAAAAGAAAAGAGAAGAAAAATAAAAAGAAAGAATTGAAATCAAATCATTATAAAAGTGGCAGGTCCAGTACCACACGGCTCTAGACGAAATACCTCCCTTTTGTATTAAATTAGTTCAATAAATTATTTTCCACTTTGTCCTTCTTGTACTGATTCCTTTACTTCTTAACTTGTTTCATCTTGGGAAAAAACAACCCTAAAAAAAAAAAAAGAATGTAAGTTCTCTATTTGGAAAAAGCATATATAATTGACTCAAATAGATAAGTTTAATTTGCCTAATCAATCTAAGAATATGGCACATTGATCCATGAGGAGTTCAAATTTTATGAACAAATAGACTATGGTTCCTTCTCACATCTAAAGTTTCAACTTAAACAAAGGTTTTCAAGCGATAAATAAGGATTTTGAAAATTCAAGACTATGAAAAAGGACACAAATGTAGTTGAAGTATTATTATATATGTATGACAAAATATAAGGCAATATATGATTGAATTTGAGCATAAAAAATGATAAGTTACTTTTCTAGCTAATTAAATTGCTATCCATTATCTATACAATGGTTAGAATTATTACATCATCAACTTTACTACATGAGATCAAAATTTTATAAACCGTCAAGGGAAGCTTATCTTGACAAAAATGAGAGAAAAAAAAAATTAATAGTTAAATAAGGTACTACAGGAAAAATGGCGAAGGGGTTGCAAGTCTCACATAGTATATGGAAACTCCAACTCTTGCACCCTTATTTAATTTCTGCCATTTAGTATATCAGCTCAACTAATTCAAACTGTCGAAAGAGAAGGAGGCAATCTTGTATTGGTTACTGTCAAATTTGTGATCCTAATCCATATTGTACAACATATTTTTCCTTGTATTTTCAACAGTTGAGAATTATTAATTCAGAGATTCATGTTTTCCAAAATATTACCTTGTTTTATATTTATCACTTTGATACAATTATAGTGATCTCAACTTGGCATCTAAGCAGGGAAAAGTGATGAGATATACTTCACAATAAATTTTGGGACCCACATGACCTGCCAGGTGGCAAATATAACTATTCAACTCTGCCACACATCACAATTAAAATATAGTAACTTCTGCTTTCTGTTGCTAAAAAAGTGTCGCTATTGACCTATTTTGTTATATGTAGGGTCTGTAAGAGGTTCACAAACCTTATGGAGCTATTGACCTATTCGGTTATATGTAGGGTCTAAGAGGTTTCACAAACCCTATGGATCTACATACAACTCTTAGGAGGCTTTCTAAAGTGTCACTTAGGAATCTATAAATAGAAATCATTCCAAATTACTTCTTACTAGCAAAAGCTTCAGTTTCATTCTGATTTCATAGTTAATCAGTTATCTCATTATGGATTACTAATATTGGTAATTGCTTACATGGGTTCAATTCAGTACTGGTTCGCAATATCATACCATTCAAGAATGATTTGATGACAGATTCCAAGAGAGCAGGTCACCACATATCCTGAGACAATATGTGATAGCATGAGATTCTTCCCTTGTATTGACAAAAATGTACAAAAAATGAATCAATTCCAATCAAATATGCTTGGCTTTCTCTATAAAATATACATTTTTTTTAGGCGATTTGCAATTCACCTATGTTCATATAATGGAGTTGAATGGTTAATCCATTATATTCAGAATCTCAGACTGTACAAGATGAACCAGATTCATCAAATGATGAGAATCATTTTTTTTTTTTTTTAATTGTGGGTTTACCCGTAAAAAGTTCTTTCAAGGAATGGGCTAGATTGGATCATTTCTCAAGAATAATAGCGAAGGTCCTGAGACTGCCACTTGGATCTGGAACCTACATGCTAATGCTCACGATTTCTATAGTCATACGCGGTGATTTGGAGGAGATTTCCCGAAAAGTATTTAGTGCCCATAGTTGTGATCTCACCAGTACATGTTGTGATCAATCAAACTATAAATTAGAGTTTTTAAAACAAAAATGAGGAAGAAATGGTGGAGAATATATAGGAAGGAAATGGAGGTCATGGGTGAAAGCTCCCTCTAGATTCCTAGCTTCTTCAATAAGACTTTCCCTTCTGTTATCACATATACTAAGAGAGACCAAAAAATATGCAAATGTTGCTTTCTTCTGATATTCCCTCTCAAAACCCAAACTCAACCCTTCCAACTTGCAAATCCAAAAGCTATAGAAAGAAATGTTGAAACTAACTCAAAGCCAGTGGAAGGAAATGGCAAATATTCATCATTTATGGTTATAAATTAAGCAAATTGCCTTTCCCCTAGATGAAAAACTACCTGAAATATTACAGAAAAAATTCCCCCATTTCTAACATGTGCAAATAGAGGTACATGCCTAATCCTACGCATACTACAAAATTATAAATAAGCCAAATAACCTAGATAATCTATTACAATAATAGTCAATTTAGATGGGTGGGGTTATAGGTATCCAAACTATTGATGGGTTCCATGGTTTGGAGAGGCTACTGCAACACTTGGTTGAACCATAATGGGACATATTTTTGTTCCTTGGCCCGGACCACTTCTGGTCCAACACATATGGTTCTAATTATCTATTTGGTTGACCCTAGAGGATAATATCTGAGATGGGAAGCATTCAATTGTGGGTCACTGGATCCTGTTTATCTAGAACCATTAATATTGGTGTCTAGTTCATTAATTTACAGCTCTCCTCAATTAAGTACACGATAACAAAATTAGTATTGAATGAGTAATTTAAGCTCTCAATATTGCCACTGTCACCAGTGTAGAGACAGGTCATGCAATGTGATCACCTCTTGGGAGAGCCTTAGGCATGCGTAGGTTAAGCTTGTCACACTTTCTGCTAAAATTAGAAGGAGGTTAAACACTCTTGCATAAGTTATAAGAATTCCATAATACAAGAAAAAGAGTTCCTTTTTGTAGAAAGGTAATGCCGTAAAGCACCTAAAATAAAAAAAAATTGGAGAGGGAGAGAGTTGGAAAAGGATTGAGATTCTTAATTCAACTTTTATAATTCTTGCTATATACTTAACCTCCCTATTCTCTTCTTCATGCTTATATATATATATTTATATGAGATCAAATCCTTCAAACCAGCTTAGATTAACAATGTTTTGGTGCTTCAGGCAACCGCGAATTTCCAATGCCTTACAAGTGAGTCCTGAAAACTAAAACCATTTTTTGATACTCATAGTTGCTTTAGTTTCCTTCATGGGTTCATAAGCATTTCCTTATTTAATTACCTTTTCTACTTGACAGATTGTGGAGCTTCTTGTTCATATGGATTGTGAAGGATGTAAAAGAATGATAAGAAAAGCAATCTCTAAGTTAGATGGCAAGTTCTTTTCTTCTTCTTCTTCTTCCTATGCTTTTCATCTGCATTTCTCCTATGGATGGTCACAATGAATCTTAAATCTTGGTAGCTTCTCCTACTAAGGGCCCCAAATTCCCTAGGAAATATTTCCCTCTTGCTCCTTGGGGTTAGTCCTTCTCTTGTGAGTTCTACTTGTAAGGGTAATTGAGTCTTGTTTATCTTGGTGGGTGTTTGCCCTTGTTGAAGGCCTTTGCTCATTTAGGGTTTGTCCTGGAGACCCATTGAGCCTTTATTGCCATCCACAAAACTGAAACTAGTCTTCTGAAGAATCCTTTTTTAGAATTTAAGCATTGAACTTATAGAATAAAATGTTGGGTTACAGGAGTTGATAGGTTGGACATAGACATGGATAAGCAGAAGGTGACAGTGACTGGATATGTTGATCAGGGACGTGTTCTAAAGGCGGTGAGACGCACCGGTAGGAAGGCGGAGTTCTGGCCATATCCCTATGATGGAGAATACTATCCATTTGCATCACAGTATCTAGATGAATCCAATTACACAACATCTTATAACTATTACAGGCATGGGTTTAATGAACATATGCATGGCTACTTCCCCAACCTCTCATATGTTCATGTTGTTGATGATCATACATATACTCTATTCAGTGATGAGAATGTTCATGCTTGCACCATTATGTGATCCTTCCCACAGACTCATAGCATGAGATGATCATAGTAATTTATCTCATACATATTGATATATTATTATAGTGGATTCTTATACTTATTTAGAACTTGTGGCATAAGTCTTGGAATTGGGTTGCTTTAAGTCTAGCTCAAAGGGTTGCTTCTCATGGTGGTGAAGACATGAAGAATGCCTTAATGGCATCATTGTGAGTTTAGATTCAGAAACAAAGTCATATCCCTAACAATGAAAGATGGTTATTTATGATCTCTCTCTCTCTCTCTCCAACAAAACACAAACCTGGTAACAGCTAATGAGGCTTATATTTGGGCTAGAGCTAGCTTGAACTTCACAAAACTTCCTTGACTTAAAATAAGGCACTACCTTTGGCTCCGTTTGGTTGCAGCGAAATAATAGGAAAGGAAGTGAAATCAAATCGTGATAAAAGTGGAATTTTTTAATCATTATTACCTCATATCATGATGTAACTAACTCTAAAAAAATTATAAAATTTGATTATTAAATTTTATTTTTTAATTAAATTCCTTTGATTTGAAAAATAAAATAAACTTATATATCTAAAAAATATATTTACAAAATATAGTAAAAAATTTAAGAATGTTATACATACATTTTTTTTTTTTCCTTTTCAAAAGTGATTTTGCTTTCCTCCATTTCCTTTACTTGCAACGAAACGGTGTGGACTATGAAAAGCACACCAACTTGTCTAGCTGAAAATTAAAACCCTAATCAGATACCTGAAGCTGCTAATCAGTTGCAACTTCTTATATGACCAAGAAACTTATCCATTTAGATAGGAGCCTAATTATGTTACTCATGCCTGCAGCAAATAGCTTCAGAAACTCAAATCGCTCAAATTTCTTTCGAATAATGCTGATTAATTAACAAGTCAACTTGCGATTCAGCAAATCTAATCGATCTTAAGTGTATTAATCACTGATAAACAGATTGAAATTAGGTGAGTTTTGAAGTCTATTAAGACTAACAATAAGTTGTGCCACATAGAAGAACCTCGTTCGATAGGATAGGAAGTGGCAAAGGACCAAAGCTTGAAAAGGCTTTCAAGATAAGAGCATATTTGAGCTATGGTCCCTCTATTTTTTCCTATGGATTTGAAGAATCTTATGCTCAAATGCCCTTATATCAACTGGAATGATAGTAAGGTTTACAAATTGTACCAAAGGACATTAAATCTCATAGTGGCAGGACACTGATGGACATCAGCATCTACTTGCTGGGCCAAACTGTTACGGGAATTTTGGTTTTGGATATGATTTATTCCTTTTGCAAATGGGTTAGAATAACCAGGGCAACCACCAGATCCGTTGGACTTGATCAGTACTTAAGAGTGTGTCTTTTGGGCTCGGCCAAATTTGAGCTCCGATGAAGGATTCATCCACAAATCTAAGGTTATCATTACTCATTTCCTATATGTTGGAGGTCCGAAATGCCCTTCGCGGTTCTCAAACAAATCCAACTACATTCTATGTATTGGTAGTACAACTTGGGCTCTCTCATGCCCCAATGTCAAGCACAACGAAAACTGTGCTCCACAGGCAGTAGTATTTTGGATATATGTTTTGGAATGAGATGATGAAATCACTGAAACTACTTTACCTTTATCTTAGGCTCTATGTATTTGGATTAGGATCTTACCAAAAAAAAAATTTATTTGAATTAATATTAGATGGTGGTGAATGGTGATGGTGCTTCTATATTCTCAATGTATACTATACATAGCTCGAAATGTGTTCATTGATCTAAAAATTAAAACCTGGTCAAGTCCTTTCCTTTGCTTGGGCTGGGCTTGATACTAGATCAAATTAAGCTGAATTCATGTTGGGCTTGATTTGGGCTGGGCTGGGCTGTGCTTGTCCCACGTAGACCTCTGGTAAAAGACTGGGCTACCCTTTCATGTCACACAATCTGTCCAATGCCTAAAAGACTGGTCAAGTTTTTTTTTTTGAAATTCTGTTCTGTACACCCCATGAACTACATTTCTTTTTTCTTTTCATGAAATTTCCATGAACTTCATGTGATAGATATGATCTCCATTCAGTTGAGCTACCACCTCTTCCTCAATCACTGTTTGAACAGTCCAATCCCATATCCATTTCTCAATCGAATGGTCCTTAATAACCAATGGTTCTGATTTTTCTTTTTATTTGGTGGTCATCCAAATCTAATATCTAATTAAGTTGTTAGCAAACCCTTTAGGACAAATTAAACTCCATCCACTAGCCAGTGTGATCCCATATTGACAAAGCTTCAAAATACCTTGATAACTGTTCCAGAAGTCCTATCCAATTATTAGATCTCATGAATGCAAAAGTTTCTCTTCATTGTGGGTGAAGGAAAACTCATCTGACATTTTAAATGTAATTTGTTAAAGTTCTTGTCAATGCTCACATAAATATTTGGACCAAGTTTCCTCTCACCCACAGAGATTAAAGAACCAGTTAAGTCATGACATCTCATCCTTGGAATGTACTAGAGCAGGATAGTTTTTGATTTCGTATGCTAGGGGATGCAAGAGTTAACAATGAAACTCACCTACCCAAAAGTTGAATCAATTGGGCAACGAAAAACTTTCTCCTAAATATTTAATATAAGAAAATAAGATGTGATCTATAAATAAATCTAAGAGTTGCAAAACCAAGGGGAATCGATTTTTGAACTGATTCAATTGATCTACTAGCAACTCACCACTTTTCTAATGAGGGCATTCCTCATGTGAGGGAAGCACCTTTCCATTGTAAAGTTGATATCAAAAGAGAGGGTCTTCACCAATATAGACAAGGGCTATGGCTGTTGCCACTGAAATCACAACATCGAAACAGTGAAGGAATTCTTTAATGGTGAAACGGGCTCCATGGGGGGAAGCTCATGAATCATGATATGATCACAAAGCACTCTCCCATGTCTCACCCAAATCAAAAACTTTACCTTTTTCCTTTGATCTGCTTTCTTTTGAAGTGGAAAGGTTAAAGTTACAGATATATATATATATATATACCTACCAGACTTTATCATTAATTTATGCAAGTGAGAAAGTGAATACATTAATCAATTTTGATAAAGCCCAACATGGTGTCTATTGATCATGATTCTCAAATATTCTTTGGATATTCAATCAGATGATTTCAATTAGTAGAGATTTGAAAGTAAAGTTTAGGAGCTTTGGATCAAATTAGTAAGTGGATCATCTTCCTGAAATGAGCAAACTGATTCTGTGATCTATGTGCAAGTTGGAGTAGTTTACTAGTTAGGTTCATTTTGGTATGGTCCCCTCTCACCTCTCTTCCCTCGTTTAATATGTGAGTTCTCTTGTATATGGTTCACAATCCATCAAAATACCTTATTCTTTCTCTGGCATGTAAAGGACATGTCTAGTGCACGACACTCCCACTACTATGAGGTCTGACACTCCCACTACTATGAGGTTTAAGGAGGGTTATAATGTATGTAGTCTTACACTCCCTTCATAGATAAACTGTTTCCTTATTTGAATCAGTGACTACTAAATCACAATGGAACAACCTTAATTACCATTGCCTTGAAATCCTCTTTGGGCTTTTTCATTCAAGTTCAATATGACCTATTGGTGTGGACCTGTTTTTGACACCCTTGTATTAGACAAAGACTCATATGAAAAGAAACAAAGGATTGAAAGATGAAGGGAACTTACTTGAAAATAAGTGTTAAAGTTTCAAACTTTATCTTCTTTTGGGTGCCTGCCACAAAGAACAAAGGGAATTTGGCCTTTGGGGCCTTTGGATCTCTGAAGGCCATGGGCACACCTATATGGAATCTATGACTCATAAACAAGTGTGGGGAAACAGGGGACTAGGCAAAAGGTGGATTAGTGGGATCACATCTTTAGAACTTAAAAAAAAAAAATGATATTATTTGGGTCATTATGAGAATCATGAATGTACCAAACTGCTGGACTAGTTTTCACTATTTTTCTTATCTGTTTTATCAATGTACTGTAGTATTGAACTGCGGCTCTGACTTTATTGTGCATGCCTATGTTAGAAATGAAAGAGGATGAGTGAAACAAAGAAGGGTTTTGAGTTTTTAGTGCTTTAAATTCTCTTTGCTTCTACAATTTCAAAAGAGTTCCTTTTTTTTGTGTATTTGAGGAATCATGCAAAAATTAACTAAAGTGCCAACTGAAAAGCAAAAGGAAGAAAGGTAACACAGCAACCTCTTTGAATGTAGTTGGCCACCTTACTATTGTTTTGCTAAAGTAATAGTACTATTGTATATAAAGATAAGGCGAAGATGGGTATTGAATGGCACACCATGCCCTTTCCATGAGAGGATCAAGGTTGTATCTGATAATGTTGAAAGCAATGGCTTTTATGAGAGAGAAGGGGATGGCTATTGAAAAGACTTCATACAAAAGGGGATGGATGACTGTCTAAGTGCATGGGGCTTCCACTATTGCAAAGCTTGAGAAGACACAAATATAGGATGAAGGAAAATTCTCTTCAAAATAAAACATGAAAAGACTTTTCTAGATATGTAAACAAAAAAAATTTCTATACAAGTGCCGAGAAACATGATCACTATACAAGAATTGATGTAATTGATTATTAAAAACCTTTTGCAACCATCTGCCTACCAATGTAGTGTCACAAGTTAAATAAAAAAAAGTTTTCTATCTAAGAGTACGACCCTCCATCAATACGTGGACCAATAAAAACCCACGTAGAAGCATCAAAAGGGTAACCAACCCCTCACTCAAAAAACAAGAAAGTAATCTGGGCGCAGCTCCCATAAATCATTTTCTCATATTCAATTTTCTCAAGTTGGAGATGAGTACCAGATGGATCACCACGTGGCAGATAAAGACAGCTTGATCAGAAGGCAAAGTCGGTCTCCAGATATTCCTTCCAAGTGGAGTCCACCTCAGCAGACATGCCCTCTGCAATTTTTGATTGAGTTGAGGGGCATTTTGGTATCACGATGCATGCACTTGACACAGGGAATATCCGTCAACGGCTGGTTTAATATAATCAATACCCCAATCATGACAAATAGGAAATTATAATATGAGAAGATATCCGTTACAACACGTCACTTCGGTTGCTACGCACCGCCTTAGAATTTAATTCCAATTTTGCCCCTAATATTTACCCAGAATACCAATTCTACCCTACTGGAGACGAGCATCTAACTCCAGTAACCGGAGAAGATGGCTGATTCCCGGTTCACTGGTCTAATCGTTAGATCAACAGTTCTTGGGTCATTAATGGTTGGGTCAATTATATGTTCTCTTCCCTTCTACTTCTAGTACTTCTTTACCTTGGCCAGCTGTCAAAACAGCACTGTTTCATTGATGGATGCATCCAAGTAGATACCTATCCAACGGTGTATATGAAAATACGTGAAAGTGAAGTAACCCCTTAGATTAGAATTATAGCTTTTCTCTTGATTTCTACTAAAAAGATTCCAATCAAAGGGAAAAATCTGAGATTCTTAAATTATTGATTCCTTCACTTTAGCACTACCCTGATAATTCCTATTTTAATTTTCCACTAACGTAAACCTTATGAAGTTTCTTTCTTACATCTTACCATCTTTTAGAGAGAGAGACAGAGAGAGAGAGAGTCTACCAAGAGAGAGAGAGAGAGAGAGAGAGAGAGAGAGCTTACAGTCCACGCAGAGACGCACTCCTCTGACTCTTTCTGGTTTGCAAGTTCAATGCTTTTCTGCATGAAAAGCCCGGAAAAGGGAGGGACGATTTGTCTATGAACACAACTTAGTATATCTTTTCTATATGTTTCATGATTCAATCACATGGAAGTTGGAATCGTCTCTGAATTCCACGGTTTTATGGTACGGTGATTGCTTTAATTTCCCAAACTTCAATTCAGGTTACTACTTCTTTACATCTTTACTTCTACATGTCAGTTTCTCGAGAATTCTGCTTTTACTAATCGGGATTTGTGTTGGGTTTTATTGAGATTTTGATGGGTTCTTGAATTTTGATTCGTTGGGATGATCGGCTTTCTGGGTTTTCAACTTTTGGTAAAATCTAAAGCTTTCAGTATAGATGTTTATGCTGCAGTGCTAATTTGATCTTGTTTTAGTGAGATTTGGACTTGGTTTTTAATGGCTTCTGAATTGAATTACTTTGGTTTTAATCAGTGACTTGATTGGTTGCTCCGAATTTTGAATTACTGCCATTTTCTGGTTCTGTCTGTCGCGGTTTGATCGATTTTGGCAAGAAGACACAGGAGCGTTAGTCTTTGAGGAATTCTTAGAGATGGGTTCTTTTCTTGAACGGGTTTTGGGATGATTGAAGTTGTTTTAAGTCGGGATATTTGATAGTTGCTTTTAATTGTAAAAAATCGAGGTAAGCTTGCTTCTTTTGTTTAGATTTCCATCCGTCGTGGGTTGGTAAATCGGAATTGGGTTAGAAAATTAAGTAGAATTCGTGCGGTTAGAATTCTTGGATATTTTCTATTTTATTGTATTCTAAAACCGTGAAGAAAGCTCTGTCTTTTCTCCCTCTCTTTGCTTTGGTTGGGAGGATTTCTAGAAGTAAAGGTATAGAAATTGGGATAAGCTTTCTGGGAACTTCCTTGTTTTTACTTTCTGCAACTGTATATGCGAGGGTGCCGTTTGAGAAGAGGAACTTATTCAATGTTTCTGACTTTTTATTTCTGGGAATTAATTTTTAATCTTCATTGGAAAATCATTCCTTTCATTGTGCCTTCCTGAGATTCTTTCGATTATTCTTTGGGATCTGGTTTAAGAATTAAATATTTTTTATCATTTTTTTAAATTTTTTATTTTTTGAGTAATTTTTCTATATTTATCTTTTGGTTTATGGCATAAACTCTGTATGTTTCCAAATAAGACTAGTCATTACATTACCAAAGCTAATCAACATAATAGTGAATACTTTTCTTATTGAGATATTTTTGTCCCCTTTATCTCTCTCCCCATTTTCTGTGGTGAATTGAATTGCTGATTTCTTTTTCTTCTAATTGCTGATTTTACCATTTATTTCCAATGAATTCCATGTTTCTTAATATCTGCTTTTGATTAGTACTTTATGAAATTACTTCTCACTTTGCTTGTAAATTATTTGGCTTCATTGGTGTTTTATTGATTTCTTCATTTTTGGCTTATCACCTGCTTCAGAAGACGGAAAACATGATGAGCTCTAAGTGTGATTTAGCTGGGCATTCTGCTTAACATGGTTGTGAAAACAAGGCAGAACAGTATAACTAAAGAAGTGTTCTAAGAATTATTTGCAGTGTTGTCTGCTACTCCTGAAAATTATGTCTTATGGGGATGGAATCCTTAATGTGAATTGGAAGAGAGAAGTGGGAAATTTGGTGGCAAGTGTAACCTAAATTTCTGCCTGTCTTCCTTGATTTGGCTCAATGGAATTGGAACCTCGAATTTTCTGTTGGTGGTTTATGGGTTATCATGGAAGTTTCATCTTGAAAGAAAGATAAAGGTAGTGATCATCTTTTGTTGCTGTTGTTCAACTCAAATATAAGTGCGGCTTACCATTGTGGAAGATTTTTAGTTTCGGAGAAATTTGTGTTTGAAGTTTGGATAGAGGACTCTTGTTTCTTTCTGAATTTGTTGAGACTTCTTTGTTTTTGGGAACTAGCCTTCTCTTGGATATGGGAGCCTCGAACTCTAAAATAGAAGAAGACAAGGCATTGCAACTATGTCGTGAAAGGAAGAAGTTTGTTAGACAAGCACTTGATGGAAGATGTTCGCTAGCAGCAGCTCACGTTACATATATTCAATCACTGAAAAATACGGGGACTGCACTGCGAAAGTTTGTTGAGCCTGAAGCTTCAATAGAATCTTCCTTGTATACTTCCACCAGTGCAACACCCGAGCCACTTGCTTTAACAGAGAAGTCTCTTTCCCAGTTCTCATACTCTTCACCATCTCTGTCACAGCGTGTAGAAGCAGCAGAAACCCTTTCTCCAACTCCTTCTCCTCCACTCTCCGGCCGATTTCGTGTAAACTATATGAAAGCAGGTGGTGGTTCTTCAAGAACAGTTGAAGAGAGAGCATTCCCTGTAACTAGGACACTAAAGTCATCCTCAAGTACGCTGCAAAATCTCACACCTCGATCTGGTGAAAGGCCTGAAACATCACCCTTTCAAGATCCTCCCCTTCCACCTGAGGTACCTTGGGATTATTTTGGCCTTCCCCATTCAATAGACAATCAGTTCTCTTTTCATGATGGCAGGGGTTTGAACCATGATGGGTTGGACAGTCATGATGATATTACACACCCTAGGGAAGAAGAGGGAATGTCTGAACTGGAAGACGAAGAACAGAAATCTTCTTATAGTGGAAGAATGGAATCTGAGGAATCTGAAGATGAATTTGATGAACCTTCTACAGAAAATCTTGTTCGAAGTTTTGAAAACCGCAATAGGGTATTGGATTCTCATTCAACTAATACCTCTCCTATTCCAGAAGCTAAAATCTTGAATGGGGATAAATCCAAGTCCCCTGATTTGACACCATTAAGGACCACAGCTTCTGTGGCTCCACTTCCCATTTATGACAAAAAATTAGCAGAGATAGATGCTGGAACTGAAAATAAGCTTGCACCGAAAGACTTCCTTTCAATCATAAAAGAAGTTGAATTACTCTTCCTCAAAGCTTCGGAATCTGGAAAAGAAGTTCCCCGGATGCTTGAAGCAAATAAATTTCATTTTCGTCCTATATTCCCCGGGAAAGAAGGTGAGGCATTTTTTGCCATTTTATTCATTAATTTTGTATTCCTGAGGACTTTTTATTTTACACACACTTTGTTTGATTGAAAATTACATTATCCATGAAAATAATATAGAAGATGGTGAATGGTAGTGAGGCGTTAGTCTGAAAAATGTGGCACTTATTTTTAATCCACGTTTTACTTGATGCACTTGCTGAGTTTTGGACCATCAGCAGCTGATGATCCCCTCCTTCAAAATACCTGCCCAAGACAATAGTCCTCACAATCCCATGGCGTCATTTGTTGATCTAGTTCTGCATGTGAAAAATGTTGCCTTTGGTTCTTCAATTTGGTAGGTTTGAAACTCTGTGGGGCCCATGGTGAATGGATGATGAATAGGGAAGAATCATAGTTTTAGTGTCTGCTACCGGATATTGCTTGGGATTGTTTTCTTCATAATGCTTTTGCCTTGGGTGAAGAATATAAGTTCTAACAAGGAAATCTTATGGTGTGGCAGGGCACTCAAGGACATCCATGTTTCTGAAGGCCTGTTTTTCTTGTGGTGAAGATCCAATGCAAGTTCCTGAAGGCAAGACTATAAACCTGTTATTAGTTACTTCTGATACTCTGTTCTTTTATCCTATCATGTTTCTGTTGAAATTATGTCCATATCTTACTCCATATTTTCTGTCGGTCATGTCTGTTATTTACTTGAATATTGATTTTGTCATCATGAATGGACCAAGATCCATGCAGCAACTCTGGAATAATTATATTACTGATAAATTTATTTGTTTATGTGATAATTATGATTATATGGCATTCAGATATGTGACTATTAGTAGATCTTAATCATGGTATCAAGTATCAATACGATATGGATCAATATGGCTGATACATATCTAGATTGGCCATGTTGATACGATACAAAATTGATACATAAAATTTTTTAAGTACAGAACCAATACAGTACTGATATCAGCTGATATGGTACCGAAACAAATCGATACACTGGGGCATCGCTTCTGGAAAGAGTTCATTCTCCCAAAATTTTAATGTGACTTCTAGTTTTAATCATTGGACAATTGCCCAATTCTTACTCCTAAACCTACCTATTTAACAGCTGAATTGGAGATATCAACCCTCCATGTGGGCTACATAGGTCAAGCTTGCCTTCCCAAGTGTGCATGTGTGTGATAGATCCCCATCAAAATATTATCGTTCATTGAATTATTCTCTTAATGTATACTCAATTACATACTTATAAGACCGTATCATATATAGAAATATATATGTTGTATAAGTCTTGGCAGACCTTGCCTACTATCCCGGACAGATGCTTATGTAAAAATATCCTAGTGTCAAAGAAGCATAAGTTACTTAATCTATGTAAACTATCTTCATCATTGAAATTGAAAATTTAGCGTGTTTGACCTTTTCTTAAGGTTTTGGGTGCTTACTTAATCTTTGTTTATATCTACATAGAGCCTGCTGTGACAACAGTAAAGTACTTAACATGGCATAGGACGACATCCCATTCCTCGTCATCCAGGAATCTTCTTGGATCAGCTTCGAAAGACCACATTGAGGACGAAAGCAATAATCTGTTCAGTAATTCTTGCATGAATTCAGGCAGTCATGCCTCCACCTTAGATAGGCTATATGCATGGGAGAGGAAGCTTTATGATGAAGTCAAGGTAAAAACTTTGTTTGATCCTGGTGATGATAATTGTCATTGTTGTGTTTTCTTACTTTGGTAAATTAAATAGCATAATCCAATAAACTTGCCTGGATGACTATGTCTGCCAGTTAATTTGACGTCCAATTCATTTTTGAGTATGGCTATTGGTAAATATATCTTCTAGTTCTCTGGAAACTGCCCTTTGAGCCCCCAGAACCAAATGATGCATCAAGGTGAATGAACCTGGTGAAGGCTGCATTTATCAGCAAGTTTTGGAACATGAAGTATGGAGTATGAACCCGTTTGGGTTTCAGATACAGACTTTCAGTTGGAGTTATTCGAGTTTCTGACATGACATGACCTACACTTAGATGATTAAGCAAACATCAGTCACGAAACTAGATTTGGTTATTTTTCTGAAATCTAATCATATTTTCCCTGAGGTAGAGGGATCATCTGTTGTTGCTACATCACAGATTATTTGATAACTTTGAACCAGGTATGTAAACATTAGTTCACTACATATGCATGTGTCAGAACTCCCTCACTATTAACCAACACCCTCAGTTTCTCAGTTTTTTATATTTTTCAAAAACTTCAGGAAAAATATTGGCTTTGACACATACTCCATAGACCACTATGTCTTAGGGGGCTGCAACTTTTCATTTTGATTTTATAGGTTTTGAGAATATTTTGGGGTTTTCAGGTGGTGCAAGCCCATTTTCACAACACTGGGCTACAGATTATGGGCTTGGATATAAACCTACCCACTTCGGGTATATCAGGAAATTTCAGTTTAGTCAATAGTCCCGATTGTAATTTACAATTCAGTTGACGCCAAATAAGGGAATACCACACAAATCTATTGTCCAGACATTTATTTGGACATGACTGACCCACAGTCAGACATGGAAATTATTTATAAATTGACTGTCACTCCTGCTTGATGCCAAATAAGGGAATACTACAAAAATTTGTTGTCCAGACATCTATTTGGACATAATGACCTACTGTCGCTCTTGCTTAGACTTCTTTTGGTTTATTGGTCCTCCAGTAGCTTCTTCTTTCAAGTTGCTGTATATGAAGTTGATGATACAACTCCATTATATGTGGCAAATATAGTTCATATTGGCTAGAATAATATATAAAAACATATCTTCTTTTGTTTCATCAGCGTCTGTTTCAGCTTAAGCTTCTGTTGATGCTGTTCCTTTTAAACTGCTTCTTCTGATGCTGATTTTCAGGTGGAAACTTCTGCGGATGATTCTTCCCCTGTTGTTATGGCTAAAGAATATATAAATACATCTGACTAGGTTGATGTAATAAAACTGCCTAACTAATGTAACAAAACAAGATGAGAAAACCTATTACCCAAACAAAAGAAAAAAAAAAAGGGGTTCATGTGTCTTGAGTCAAGACATCAGATATTTTAAAGGTGTAACATCTTTGTTTCATGATTGGAACCAGATAACACATGTCAAACTACTTTAAAACTGTTATATTCTACAGTCTACTACAGTAATTCTTTTCAAACTACCACTAGTGAGATTCACCATGTTGCCGATTTATGTAGATGTTAAAACAGTTTTTCCTATTCTGTTGACTAAAGGTTATAACATTTTTTCAGGCTAGTGGGATGATCAGAGGAGAGTATGACAACAAGTGTAAACTACTTAGACAACTGGAGTCAAATGGAGAACACTCTTTCAGGATTGATAAAACTCGTGCGGTTGTCAAGGATCTGCACTCAAGAATTAGAGTTGCAATTCACAGGATTGACTCGATATCAAAGAGAATTGAGGAATTAAGGGACAAAGAGCTCCAACCACAACTCGAGGAATTGATTGAAGGGTATGATTTGTTAGTGCATTTATCTATCCCTTGCATTGACACCATCATTAGAAGTAGATAATGTGGACATGATAATGTTTATACACCTTAGATTACTTTATTTGCCTATGTTGTTTGTGGGGATATTTCATCTTATGATATACTTCTTAAATCATCACTTTACAAAGTTAGATATGTGTAATTGAATATGGAAAATTGAGTCCTTTTTCTGGTCAATATGGTATTTCCATCTTGTTGACAATTTGCATATCAAATAAATGGATGTTGAATCCGATATTGACAATTACCTAATCATTGGCCCTCTTTGACAAGAATTCAAGTCAAGAAGAAAGTTCTGCCTTGAATTTATGTCTTTGTACTTAGCATCCCCAAGTTCTTTCTCCCAACTCTCTCAACATAGGCGTACCCATCACAACTATGTGATTAACAAGTAACACAGACAGACAAGATACATTTGAATACCTTCTCATCAATGCACTCAAAACACATCTGTTAACAAAATTCTTCAATTGCCTTTTTAAATGCTTTGACCAGTTGGTAAATGTGTTTCCTTTGTTCATGCTAAATGCAGGTTAAGTCGAATGTGGGAAATGATGTCTGATTACCACAAACGTCAGTATAATATCATCCGTATAGCATGTAACAATGGGAGTGTCAAATGGTCCTTGCATTCGGAATCACATCAACATGCTACCTCTTATCTGGAATATGAATTGAACTCTCTATCTTCAAGCTTCACAAAGTGGATCAATGCACAGAAAGCGTATATGCGGGCTATAGATGGATGGCTCCACAAATGCGTATTTATTCAACAGAAAACTTCAAGGAGAAAAAAAAGATTACCTGATCCATCCTTGAGGGACCTAGGCCCTCCCATATATCTAACCTGTGGTCTATGGTTGGAAAAACTTGAAGGCCTACCAACGAAAGATGTATCAGATTCTATAAAAGCATTAGCAGCAGAGACCACGTCCTTCTTGCCTCGTCAAGAGAAAAACCAAGGGAAGAGTTCAAATCGATCATTCATGTCAGCCTTGAAGGCCGTTGGCAATGACGAAGCAACAGGCAATGCCCTGAGAGAGGAACCACCACAGGACCTGGATTCAGGTTTTGATCGTTTCCAATCAAGCTTGGTGGGTGTTCTTGATCAGTTCAACTGCTTTGCTGAGTCATCAGTTAACATGTATATAGAGCTTCAAGAGGCCATTCGACAAGCTAAAAATGGAAATGAACAAGACACACGGATGTCATATTCATGAGATCGTTGATTGTTTTGATGCAGCAAAAGGAAGCAAACAAATACAGGGAAGGAATTAGGAAAAGATGGGGAGCTAGAGTATTGAGTTGAAGCAGTTTTTATGCTGATGAGTTGAATTGTCAACCTATGAAGTGTTCTGGATGGGGAATTTTTATTTGGATTTCACATTTTGTAAATTGGAGGAATAAATGATTAGTGGGTTGAGGTCCTGAGGATTCATATTACAAAGTTGAAAATAAATACAAAAGAAAAAGTAGTGAGTGCATCTGTAGATAGGAGACACCCAGAAGTTATAAAGAGGGGCCGACTTGTATGTTCACTTGTTGACTGTTGATAAGGAAGACTTATGGAAATGAGATTTGAGAACAGGAATCAGGTTGACAATCCACACACTGCCACCCATTCTCTAATAATATTTGTGTCTATATGATATGTTGTATCAGTTTATCCCTTCATTGTCGCATTTGTGCTTTGTTAGAATTAGTTGGTTCATAACACTGCCTTTGGATGCTTGAAAATAAAATGGCTTAGTATCCTCCCATGGTATTACTTTACTATTAATGGATTAAAAACACGTCTTTGCCTCATCATCGCTCGAGTCGGCTGCTTGTGGGTTTAAGCCGACATGCCTTAGTATTTCCTGTTGGTTCTGTAGAAACACTGGTTGCGATATGACGGCTTCGGCCTGAGGTTATGATCACTATCATGGACCATCTTTTTTTTGAAAAAAAAAAAAAAAAAGAAAGAATTAAAAATAATAAGACCTATGAATTATAGGTCCCGATGCCCATCCCAAGACACCTAGACCAAAAGATTTATTCCTTCACCATGGATGAAGGGAAACTACCTTCAAAAACTTAAGGCACAAACGGCGAAGAAAAACTGCTTCCAAAAACCTAAATAACATTTGTGCCTTCTTGGTACAGGACAGTGGCATCGGGATGAGCCTTCATGCTTAATTGCACAGATTTAAAAATTTGAATATATTGATTCTGAATCCACCGATCCATATCTGATATCTAGTGTTAGGGCAGTTATGGCTGATTCCAACCATTCGGAGAGGAATCCGCTAGACTCAATACAGATCCCGATTCCTGTTTTTAAAACCTTGGCTTAATGGAGTTACTACTGCAATGGTAGGGTAAGTGAGTCTTGAATTAAATTCAACTCATTGATGGATAGAAATTTTAAACTATGAAATCTATTTCATCTGTCTTATATAAATACAATATGACACCAGAGAAAAGGAGGGACTAACAAATAACATAGAAACATTGAAATGACTTCCCAGTTTGAAGAAGGGGGTCCATCCTACCAACCCCATTCAATCCACCCAGCAATCAGCTGAAGCTTCTCTCTATCTGAACTGGACCTCTTAGGTCCCAAGAATTCTATCTGAAGAGCAAAAAAACCTATAATTGGTCCAACTTTCTTGAAATTCTATCACCTTTACTTTCCAATCTACTTCTTCTTCTTCATCGCACGTTGACCATGATAGATGAAAGCATCAACAATTCCAGAAACTGTAAAAACACCTGATATCCCACAAAACAGAAGGAAAATCTAGATTTCATTAGGCTAATGGACGTGATTTGGCACACAAAGATTAACATGCTAGGCAGTGAAAGGAAACAAAAGAAATGGGGTTGGGGTCTATGGTATATCTAAGACATTGAACTACAAGCAAGGAGGTCCAACTAACTTTCCCTTTCATTTCTGATTTGATGAAATGTGCCCTAAGGATCCTTTAGGATATAGGTCCTGACCAACAAGCAGTACTATAAGTAAACTGCAGCAGGGAAATGCATCTAGTAGAGCTAGTATGCCTGTATATAATGTGATGTCTACAAGCTAAAAATTAAACCAATATTTCTTAATGCTTCTCCCGATTAGGCAAGAGCAGTGGACTATTTTAAGTGTTACCTCCAACAATGGCACAGATATTAGTTAGGAACTGCAAGAGTGATTCCTTTTCTTCAGTGAAGGTCACCTGCAATATTTAATTAAAAGACTTATCAATGACTTATAGAGGGTATGAATGAAAGAACTGTCAAAAATCCTACATATTAACCAAACTCAAAGACTGCACAGGCAGTTCGAAAAAGGAAAATAAAGAAAGAAAAACCTGCAGAGGCATAAATTTGTGAAAACGATGAGCATCTTAACAACCAAGCAAGCAAGCATATAGAATTCGAATCCATTCACCTTTATTGGGTTGAAGTCATAAAAAAAGAAAACTCCAGGAAGGGACTGAGGATAACCATCTGCACTTCTGAAATGCTCAGTCACAGAGAACTGCATGAAGAATGCCTCGGAATTTAATATAGAATCCACTAAAGAGAACAGAAACGGGGTTGACGAGTCAAACCACTTTTTTGTTACCTGGTTTGAATTGATTCTGCGCCCTCTTCTGTTGGTATATATTGTTGGAACAATCTGAACAAATTAAGGCCATTCGTGAACTATAGAATAAAGCAATCCAGACTAAGGATGCACATGCATACCAAGAAACGTGAAGTTTCCTTTGCTTAAAAAGGATTTTTCTTTCACATGATAATGATACTTTACATACTGACATGATTTTCAGGTTGGATGCCATTTGTCATCTTTTACAGGGACTAAATGGCTAACCTATTGGATACAAAAAGAAAAGAGCACAGGGAAAAATGTGCACCTTAATGAAATATTGGTACATCCCAGATGAAGTTGGCTGTGTCCATGACACGCTGCGATTTCTCAGCAAGACAAAGGCAGATTAGAACCTCTTATTCATTTTTAAAAATGAACGAATTTCACATAATAAGGTAAGTATTGAAGGGGGATTCCCCTTGGAGAAAGTATAATACGATTATGATCACGTAAAATTCTGCACTGGATCAGAATTGATATAACCTTACCAATCAAATTAAAATACAACTTAATCCTAATCACTTAGATACACTTAGATAACTAAACAAGTAAGATGATTCTTACCCATCAAGGGGATTGACAATACCAGGAATCTCTTCACCAAAAGAGAGATGATTTATTTTGTGGCTAATCTGGTTTCACAGAAACAAGAAATGTTAACTTGTAATATAATAAAAAAAACACACAAATTAATATAGAAGCACCCATGTACTTTAACAAACTTTAAAGAAGGATCACAGAGAAATTCCCCCAGTTCAGGTCAGCTCCTCACATTGTAATTTTCTGCTTGAACTGCCAGTAAATCAAGCACGTGAATGTTCGATAGGTGAAAGCTTTTCCCAGGAGCGAAATGGAAATTTCCAGCCACTTTATTAACTTCCACAAATCCATGGATGTTGCATCCTTCACCTTCTTCCTCCTTAATTTTTTGAACGAACCCCTCTCGCTTGCACTGAAAAAGAAATTACACAAATTATCCTCAACATCTAGTCCAGGCAAACAAAGGAAGTTGATAATACAATCATACAATGTTTGTTAATGGATGAGAATATACTACTGTTTTCAAGTTTCCATAGCCACTTCTGTAAATAATAAACCAGAAAGCATGATTTAATCTCATCACATTTGTAAAGTTGCATCAACCAGACACATGTTTAAATGAAAACACATTGTTTTAAGCCACGAGACAACCAGCAAAACATAGATAATAGGACTATGGAGTTCAAATAGTTTTCATATTAATTCATCTCATAAAGTCACATGATTAAATAGAAACGAAAACTAATCAATAAAGTGAAACCCAGGGCAATCATTGTGGCAAGCCCAATCACACAATTGATAAATTTTGGGCAAAGCATGGTACATCTGAGTGGGCACAGCAGTGGACAATTTTGCAGTGACTAATAGGTGTTCTGACACAGTGTCCTTTAACTACGCTAACACTACCTCTACATCTGGTATTAGCCCATCAGGCTCTGATTCCCAAGATGATTAATCAGTTAATTAAGCATGAAGCATCTTCAGCACCTTGACGCTTCCACTTCTTCATCAACTGTCACCCTCACCCACACGGGTATGACTGCACTTCCTCTCATACCAGTTGGATTATAGACTCTGGTGCATCCCTTGCGCTCTTCTAATTTTGAGCCTATTATTCACTCACGGATTCTTCTTCTCCTTTCTACTCTTCTCTTCCTTCTTCTTCTCCCTTTGTTTCTCTAAGCTGTAGTTGCTGCTTAGTCTTGTTCTAACATTGTCACAACTTACAACTATATCCAAAAATGGAGCAGCCACATCTCGGGGTTTTAGGATTCCCACAAAACTCAGCATGAGTGAGAAACAAAATGAAAAAGATGGGAATGAAAAGCAAACAAATGAAAAAACAGTCAAATAGAATATCTCCATTTACCTGATCAATCAAGTCAGTGTTTGTTAGTGCCCATCCTTTTTTCCTGTAAGCTTCTCGAACTTCTTCACATGAATTACAGCAGTCATCATCAGCCTGCAACAAGATGAGGCGAAAGAAACATGGGAAAATGAACAAAAGAGATACTAAGAAATTACCATTAGACTACCACAAAAAGGAAGGGGGGGAAGAAAGGAAAAGAAACATGTTATCTTATGACTTGGTACGATCGCACGGATGTTTACTGGACACAGTATTGACACCAAATACAAAAGCAGTAATTAGAAGTTTCAGCACCTGCAATCTAGGTTTTCACAGGTAAACCAATAAACTGAACAAAACAGCTTCCACAAGGACCACAATATCATAAATCATATGACAACAAAGAATTATTACATTATTAGGAATCACAAAATAAACAGATCAACGATTTGTCTTCTGCTGTGACATGGGTATCATGGTTCTAAAAAATGGAATGGACCAGTCAATATCGGCCAGATCGGAATGGTATCGGCCTTGACCGAACCCTGATCCTGACCTTTCCGATCCCGTTCCACATGTATGGTTCAAGGGTAAAATCATAATAAAAACAGATTTAAAAAAAGGGGGGTAGATCTGTCTGATACAGTCTGATCAAGGCCATTCCGGAACGGTATTGAAATGGTATCAACCTTGCCCATTCCCGAGTTTTAGAACCTCAATGGGCATTGATTGGGTAGGGGCGTAGGGCAGTTGAGGAGAACAAAACTACAACGATTTCTCAATAATTTTTTCTTTTGGTCTTTTTTCTCCCCTTCCTCCCCTGGATCTCTTACCCCTCCCTTTTTCTCCTTTCGGAGGTAGGCTTAAGGGGCACAAGCTAAAGAGATTCAATTCGAAACTGTTATATGTCCAAGGTCCAATATTGAAATCATTTGAAAGGATTTCCCTGACTTTGTCCATGTTAACAAACAATTCGAAGTAGCCAATAATAACAATAAAAAACTGGTCATGCATAGCTCAATAGCTTTCTTCTTTGATGCTAGAAACTGCCTCATGATAGATGCATTTTCCTTTGGACTGACAACTAAAACTCAGGCCCTAATAATTTCAAAAGGGAGGCATCTAGTTTTGATCTATTCTAGGTCTTAGGATTGCAAAAAACCTACATGTTACCTACATCTTGACTGGGTCTCCTTTAAGGAGCCAATAAAAAACAAGAACAAGTGCTTTTGAAGCATTTTGAGAAGCAATCACCTTTTTATCTTGTAATGAACTTTTTCCCCTTCTTTGTAGGGGAGGGGGTTCTATCCCAATGAACACAGTTACCAATTTACTTATTCTGTTTCCATCCAAACTTGAGGTAGAGCTAATGAACATGTGAATCTGAATACAACACCCCATGGAATGGCAATAACAGTTGATTCAACACCACTTGGTGGTTCAGATTGTATTATGCATGGCAGCCAATAAAGGAAGAAAGAGCTGCCCAGGTGGGACAGTAAGGAAGCAGGCCATAGTTACAGTTTCAGAATTTGGCCAGGAAGGAATGAACAAGTCCTTTACAATTTTCAATGCTACACCACCCTCTCCCTCATGCCATGAATCAACCCGCCTTCTCCCCACCCCCCCCCCCCCACAAAAAAAAAAAAAAAAAAAAAAAAGAAGAGAGCAGTTGGGAATGGTGATTGAAGCATGGTGTCTCAGCTCAGGTGTCACCAGTATCAACTTGCCTGTTAACCATCGCCACAAAGTTCACTATTATCATGCCATTTGTCTTGTTCATCCCTGCTTTACACTATGATGGGATGATTCTGTTTTCTAAACTCCACATTCCAAGTTTCCAACATGAAGAGATTTCAATTTAGTAAAATGTACTAATGTTGCTGAATTATTCAGCTGTGTGTGGACAATTATCATTGAAAGTGTCAAATGTTTCAATTTCATGCCAGGAAGAATCTTAAACCCTTCAACGGTTCAACTTATATAAGCTCTTCCAAAAGAAAGAACCCCAAAACAGTTGCACTTTAAATTTTCCCATTCCCCATTTCGACACTTTGACTTCTGCTAGAGAAGTAATACCATTGCAACTTTCTTTCATAAACTGCTTCCAAAACTGAAAGGAGTGTACCTCAAAGCTATTTTTCTCGTAGCCGAGGACTTCAATTAACTCGTCTTTCCCACTTCTTATTTGGCAGTTGTTCGGAATATACTTCAGTGAATCTTGAAATTCTTACAGACTACATTTTGGCCTCGATCTATCAGCATCCTGAACTTCCACCATCCTTCTCCAGAATGACTAACACGGTTGTTCCATCTTGGAAGTAATTACCACTTCATCATACTGGCCCTGATAAATTGGCTACCATGAATGTCCATAATCTCATGATTGATAGGTATATTGTGCTAGCCATCATACTCCCTATCAAATAGCTATGGAGAATTGCTCGTCTCATAATCAGGGCTACAATTACTATTTCTAGGAATATTTCATTCCAATTGAGACTTGGATCTACCAATTATCTTACAGATGCATTTCCCAAGAGAGCTATAGTGAGGGCAGTAGGGCACACTGGAGTCTATGATTGAGTTGTATCCCAATACAAATAGATGCAAGGGCAGCATGGGGCCCAAGGAATGAAGGCTTGACCGCCATCACATCCTAGGGATTCGAAATACAGCCCCAAACACTAAAAAGGGTAAGGCAGAGTCTGAATGACCCCTCTGTAAATGTCAAATGAAATTGTAACCTTGTTTCCACTGACCCTTGTCTAATATGGCCACCCTAATTAGGACAAGGGGCATAAAAAAATTTTAGTTTTGCATTTCAAATCACAACCAACAGGGTCATTGTGTCAATCTCAAGGTCAAAATGGTAGAATTTATCACATTCGGGAAAGCATGTGGGAATCTGTAGACATTCTCTTCCTTCAGAGCACCCAGCTTGCTTGGGTCTTCTTCTTCCCTTGTTCAACTGGGAATCTGGGATAAATAATTAGTTTTTGCAGTGGGTGATGGAAACTTGAAGACGATGGTACATGGAGCTGAATGGGAGGGCAAGGGATCGTTGTAAGGTCCGCATAAGAAAATCATATGAACAGAGAAGGGTTCTCAATTGCTGGATTTCGGCAAAATAAAGAGGGTTTTTCTGTCCACAGAGGTAGCGTGTAGAAACCATACACTGAAGCTCATAGTTCATTCTGGAATGTGATTGGAGATCGCACACATATACTATTTGCTGCTACACTGATTCAAAACTTGAACCAACACTTGTGAAGGTGAATCTCCATGCATAGTGATTCAAAGCTTCCCTTTATCAGCTAGATTGTAATTATTCTTGCTCCAAAACAAAAAAGCCAATTTGCAGCAAGTTTGATAAGAATGACCCCTTAAGACAGTTAGGTTAACACAACAAACAAGCAATGAACAGCCCCTCATTTGATTTGACGATTCTGCCATAATAACATGTGCTGGAGCCATCTTTTCAAAGACGCACATGCTTTTCACTATTGATAGGAAATCACCACTACACCTAAATCATATAGTAGAATATCAATCAATCTAGAGCAGACTTTCTCTTGTTACACCCAATCCAAGTAACAAAAACACTTAGCCATTGTTCAGCAATTGCAGGCTACCAAGTTACAGAATAGAAGGACAAATTAATGTGAATCATAAACACTGTTTATTGTCTAAAGATAAGACACCTGGGCTGATAGAAAGCTTTAGATCACGGATAATCGAATGTACAAAATTTCCCTGACACTAAGAAAAAGCATATTTGATTAAAGGTAAGTCTAAGTGAGAATATACCACTTCTGCTCCAAAACAAGAACCACAGTAGGTCTCATTGTGATCCAGCCTTCCACCATGCCTTTGTAAAGGTCTTTCAATCTGGAAGCAACAAAAAGAGGATCTAAGAGGTAAAGATTCAAATAAAAAACGTGCTTTCTGTCCAAAACATGAAACATCATGGATATTTTGCAAGATTGTACCAAAGTAAATCCATTAGGATAAACATGTAGACTAAATAAGCAATGAGCTTCAAGTTTTATCTTGTCTTGGCATTTCTCGACTCAACCCCCATCTACAAACCTTTTGGGTTTGTGACTTGTGAAACAGCCGAGTACACAAGAAGGTAAGTGGAAACTTAATATGGCTGGTTCTTGGCTTCTCAATTAACTTTGCACTCCTTTATTATACAACCTCTCCTTTGGGTTCATCAAAAGTGTTTGGTAGATTAGTTTTTTAAATCGTTAAGCTTTACTTTATCACCTAATTCACCCCCCCAACCCTCTTGGGTTGTCCAATCCAGCAAGATCTCCTATTCACAAAGAAATATAACATGATAATGGGAACCTAGACAAAGGCAAGTTTAGCTGGTGTTGTAACAGGAGATTTACTTGTGTGTTTACCATTAGTTACTTGAAGAAGCAAGTAGCAGTCAGTAGGTGCAAATCAAGTGTGAAAGCAGACTTCCAATCTATCGCACATGGATGATGCAGAAATTGACATACCATAGGTGCTTAACTTACTACAGGGGCTTGACTGTTTAGTACACACTCCAATATGCCTCTATTATTACAATAAGGCAGCACTAAGCATATAAATCAGTTCAGCATGTCAGAAATAAACATGTTGAGGGGGGTAGACATTTCATCAGAGAGATTTGGTTGATCTGTGCAACTTATGTAACTACTACAACAGGTTGTAAACCATTTTGACAAAAGCATTAAGTGACGCATAACATGAAGAGATCAAAATTGCACTTGGGTCCAAAAGGAGGGGCAAAGCCCCGCCTCCATCACACAGAGTAAGTAAAAAAACGTTAAAAGTAGTGGTATTTCATTTGCGTCATTTCCAGGTCCCACTTATCCTACACCTCTCAAGTCATTTCACAAAGTCGGACTGGAGTCAAGCTCAACAGGGTGACACGAAGAGATCAAAATTAAGCTGGCTATAAAAGATATCTCTGCATCAGCTTGAGCCTTGAGGAAAGAATTGGCTTGTCTAATGGGCACATTATGTAGGGCCTCATTTGGGTCACAGCAAAACATGCAACCACGATCATCTCCATTCTGTTTTCCTCTTCCCCCTCTTTTTTTGTTAGTTTACTTATCTGATTTTATTCAAACCAAGCTTATAATTAAATACTTTTGAGTCATCAAAAAGGAGTACATCCAATAGCATTAGAGATGAACAAAAGCAAACTGGCAAGAGACAAAACAGTTGTTACCCACCTGCCCACAAGCAAAATCAGCCTACTTATAAATTAACTTTAGCATTAATAATCAAAACCAAGAAGAGGTACAGACCTTCGGCGCACCAATTCCATCTGATCTTGACTCAATCACATTGCCAACGTGGTCAATTCTCTTTTTGATGATATCATGTTTCTGCAATAACACATGTTACATACAGATATATTCTTGGAATGGAAGTAGAAAGGAACGCCAAAAGCAAAAAATGAGACATGACAAAGAGCCAGCTTAACATACTATATCATAATGCTGCTCCCCACTGATATCCATGGCATCAACACTGAGAAGGGAACATGCAAGGGCTGGAAAAGTCACATCAAACTGCAGAAGCACAGAAAATAAATTTCCCAATCATAAGCTCCTCACTAGGGAAACACAAGAAACACTTTTGGCATTGAATAAAACAACATTTTGAAGAAGATTCAGAAAATACATGTCTCTCCAACAACATAATAATCTAAACAAGTAAACAGGGAAGATAAAGCCTCCACTACCTTTTAGTCAGTGAAAATATAGAAAAAGAAACAATATCTGGGCATCAATTACTACCAAAGGGTTGTAGAAATTGTGGATGTGGCCCCAACAAATGGTCACACGGAAGCCAAGATAAACCAAAAAACGAGACATGACAAAGAGCCGGCTTAAAAATGGGCTGAGGTTTAAAAATGGGCTGAGGTTGAAAATCCATGGACAAAGACATGTTATGTATGCAACCCATAGTTTTCAAGGCGTCACCAGGCACCCAGACTGCCATTGCTCGCAGGACGCCTTGGTCGCCTAGCTGGTGTCGCCTTGGTTCCTCCCTCCCCCCCCCCCCCCCTCCCCCTCCACTGCACCAAACACATGGCTGTGTTATGAAGGTATTATTGGTAGTGGCTCTGATAACATATTGAGTGTCCAACCCAAAAGGTTAATTCAAAATAGTATCAAAGCCACCACTAACAATACCTTGATTTAGTGAAGCTTCCTAAAACCTTAGAATTCGAAATGAGACATATTATCAGCAAGCCACCATTTGTAGAAATGAAATAAGGAACAAATAGTGAATCTATGCAACAAATTAGTCAGATGGAGTTCTAAGAAATAGAAGCATATTGACTAACATTAACACGAAGAGTTTCTCCTCTTGAAGTATCTACAGTCAGCTTAGTCTCTGTGACAGTGTGAAGATAGATTCCTGCACAGCAAAGACATCAACATCACAAATGCAGCAAAAACTGTAGATTCTGCAAATCTTTCAATTTCAAATCATTTAATGAGGGAAAAAAATCCTAAATTTCTGCAAACCATAACCTTATTGGTCCATATCGAACCATACTGATTAGATACAGTTCTGTACCTAATTATTTGTATGTACCAGTTATGTGTTGTATCTCCATGGCCGATCTTAATATGTACCGATACTGTCAATACATATCAAGACTTGACACCTTGCCACATTTTTTCTTTTTCTTTTCCTTTTGGACAATGGATAATATCTCTTACTGAGAACAATTAATTTTACAAGACCAGAGAGATGAATCCCCCACCCCCCCCC
>NC_056565.1:5671310-5690919 GCF_013358625.1 Macadamia integrifolia
ACCCAAAAAAAAAAAGGCAATGGCATTTCCATTGTGGATCCATGTCCATACATATTGACATGCAATTTTCTGGGAGTGAGGGCAACAAGTCCATGTAACATAGCATATGATGCATGCATTCATGTATGCAGAATGAGGAAAATGCTATTCACCCATTTGGTAAGAGGAGGTTTGACAAACCCCACCCCCAACCACGCTCAATCGGCCGAGACGGGCCCCAAAAAAAAAAAAGTCAGCCTTGCTCACTCCTTGAAGGACTTAGGAAGAGAGCTTGGTGAGCACTTAGAAAGCTTGGGAGAATGGATGTTTTATGGCACTAGAACTTTGAGTACAAGGCATACCAGCTTGCTTGCTTGCTTGCTTGGTGCCTTGACCAAATAAAGCCACCCCTATTTATAGGCATGCATGGTTACAAAGAATGTCTAAGAGTATTACATTTGTCATCCATCCAATGGCTAGGAACGTTCTAGCCAAAAATCCTAGATCATTCACACAACCTTAGTGAAGAACTCTAGAACTTCCTACACCTCTTACTTTGTACAATTCTCTAGAGCAATCCAACGTTTAGAGGGTTTGCTACAAGTATCTAGTCTTCTTGCACAATGGTAGAAAGTTCTAGATCATGAGCCTTGCTTAGCCCAATGGTTCCTAAACACCCCACACATACACAAACTGAATGTGCTATGGACCCTAAGGTAAAGTAAAATTTGGGATTCTTTCTCCGTATCAGACATTTTAGTGCGGTTAATCAGCTCAATTCAAAAGGCATATTTGAATAGGTACTGATAATCCATTCGTCCCAAGTTGTTCTCTACCACCTTGAATTCTACCATTGTTACAAATTTCATTGATCCTCGTAACTCCTCATATATCAGTCATGATATTGTAGAAACTTGGATTCAATAATTAGTAATAAACCTATCTAGGATACATCTGTAACAACGATACTGCACGTTGATATTGGCAGTTGCTCCATTGTGAAAACTGATATAGAAATTAGCCGGTCTTATGGCACTATTAGGTGTGAATTGGGCTAGGTCTAAGAGCTGTTATTGCTAACTAAAAATTAAGTGCAAGCTGAAGCTTCTTCATAGGCTTATAACCTTAAGGTTCTCCTATCCTCTTCTTCATTGTTCTAGAATGAAATACTTTCTGATGAGCCAATTGATTAGCCACGCAAGGAATTCTTTTTACCATATATTGTGATAGATTTGGGCTTGGTATTTTCACATGGGCAACTTTTTAAACATATGCACTTCAAACATTTAGCACCAAATTCAAAACTAATATTTTACTATGTAGAGCATGTAATTAATGCAAAGATTAGTTCTTTTTTCCTCTCGCATCCAAATCACCTTTTTCAATTCTAGAATCAAATCGATACAAGGAAAGAAAAAAAGCAATTATCTGGGTAGTGGAATGGTTGCACAAATTTTCAATTACAGCCCTTTTATCACCACCACCATCATCACATAAACCCCAAATCTTTGAAATAAAAGACAAATACAACAAGAAAAAGGGTACCAGAACAAGTATATGTAAAGCAAAAGGAGGACAAACAGAAAGAAAACTTACTAAGCTCCGATAAGAAGAGAAGAAGCATAAAAAAAGCAGAAACAAGAGTGATAACTCCTCCAGAAAGGGTTCTAGCGTAGAAATCCTCATTGATCTTTGGATAAGCGTCGAGATTTCGGAGCTTGTTTAGAATCTCCATCTCTTCCGCTTGGATCAATGTGAAGAATTTAGATTTCTCTTCCTCTCTCCAAATATAAAGAGAGAAGCTGGAAGCTGGGAGCCTGGAACTTCCCGAGCTTTCCCTTTCTTTAATGGAACTACGGACAGGTTCTCTTGGTCTCCGCTAGTTAACCTGGTTTGACCCAAATTAGTACAACCCTCGGAAAGAAGAGAGAGAGAGAAGATATAGAAAAGGTTGACGGTGAAGGGAGGCACATGGACAACTAGCACCAGTCCACGCCGTCCACCTTTGGCACAACCGGCAATTCCGGACTACCCATAAATCCTTTGGTTTTCTGGGTTTAGCTAGATTTTTCCTGTCCAACCTCCGGTTCGATTTAGGGTTTTCAAGGGGTCACTACGATGGTGATTGGATTGGTTCATCACCTGTTGATTGGCGTATCTCATGTTTTGTATGGTGAGATCGGATGGTTGAACGGTTCCGACCCCCACCCAACCTTCGGTTCAGCCAATGCAGGTCCTGGATTCTCTATCCAAATGGATAGTTACCAATGAAGTAGAATCTTCATTCTAACCAACATAGCTATAAACAAGGGAGATTCTGCTTCATTGGTTATTATCCATTTGAGGTGAAAAATTATCTCCCCATATGATTAGAGGATCTAGACTCCACTAAAAGTTGGTGACCGGCTCATTTTTCATCATTGAAATGCTGATACCATCTCATGTTTCAATTGTGGTTTGGTAGTTTGGACCGTTGACTAATTGACCCACGCAAGTCTTACTTTCCCACATTGGGGGTAAGTTGTATGAGGATTTTCTTATTGATAATCTCAAGAAGTCAAATAATTTGTGACCTTACATTTTTTATTTCTTTATTTTTTTATTTTTTTATTTTTTTTAGTGTAACACAATTTTTTGTAAAGAGGATAATAGTGTCATTTCACATGCTTACTAAAAAAAAAATTGCATTCAATGATACTTTTTGATAATGACATAATGATATGTGTCACTTTCAACTTATTTTTAATAGTGAGGAGTGTGGCACCCAAACTCAGGATGAAGCGAAATGACCACCCCACATCCAATGAAAGGCACAAATCCCTCCATTGTTGATACTTCGATGTATGCTATCATTGGCCCTTGTGCTAACGTAGGGGTCGCACTCTTGGATAGAAAACTCTCCCCCATCTTTTTATTTTCTGTTGCGGTAGGAAATCGTCTTAGGCTGCTTTTGCATCCTACGTAAAGGAACAAACACAAGAGAGTGAAGTCGGGTTGATTTGACGGTGGAATTTTTTATGCCTAAGTCAGACCTCTTAACAAATAGATAATTCAGTAAGAATGGAAAAAGTTCAATCCTCTAGAAAAGAGGTTTACCTGAGAATTTATTGTTGAAGATGGTGATTATAAAGTGAGAGTCCTGCTTTGGTAGCTTCCTAATACTAATAGGAGTCTGAATATGGCAAAAGTTGTGATAGGAAAGTGAATATGGAGATCATTCCTGCTATGAGAACTCCACATATTGGCTATATATCGGGGGATATGGCGAGATATCCTCCCTTTTAGGGTAAATTCGATATTCTATGGAGAGTCCTTTACGAATCAAGATTAGTCCGTATCTTATAGCTCATGTGCTAGACTAAGAGAAAACATGGGAATATCATGCCGAGCGTCCTGAGTCAGATGGCCTGATTGCCGAGCTACTCATCCAGAGAGATAGGTTGTATGCGTTGCTCTATTTAACTGGTGCTTACCCATGACCTGTCGTTCGGTCAAGGAACTAATGTAGTTGGGTCTTAGTGGTTTGGATAGCCATGTGGCGAGATGTCCATGTAAAGTCCTTCCTACACTGGCACTAGCCTAGTCGTTCGGCTGTTAAAGTCCCTTTGGTGACATTGGTCGGCCGGTCCGCTTCTGATCTAGATGTCTACTTCAGGTTGGTGGGTAGATGACCTCGTAAGGTTTAGGTTGTTCGGCCGGCCCCTCTAGTTCATTTGACATATTTTTTCCAGTTGTATATTTTTGCCATAATATACACCAATCTTAAAAGACTTTTGGGAATAATTAAGGGGCAATTAAAAAAATTGCGTCAAGCTTTAATTACAAAGGGCTAACCTTAGCACAATGGTAAGGTTGCTCAATTACAATACATTATGATCCTCCCCAAAACCCTACACCGAGTACAACATGGCTTTTCAGTGTCTATGCCCTTCTCTTCTTCACTCAAAGAGGCGATGTACCTAGTGTAGAAAAGCCTTAGCTCTATATATAAAAAAGAGTAAGAGCTACCTTAAAGGGTTGAAGCAAGGAAAATGGAAGTGTGCAGATGCACACTCATGCGAAGCCAAAAAACATGTGCGCCTAGCACGATACGCAATCAAACCACTGCGCTACCCCCTTATCAAGTTCTAAATACACCTATAGCCCAGTTCTTTCTTCTTCTTCTTTTTCGGGGGGGGGGGTAAATATAGATGAGTTGTATATGATCAAAACTTTTACCCTAGTTAACTAACTCAATCATACATATTAAAGCCTTATCAATTGCTATTAACACCCTAGTGATACACGGGTACCATTTATTGTAGATTGATGGGAGGAAATGTCAACTCCTTGCTAGTTCATGATTTCAAGATATCTCTCCTCCTCTTTTTCTATGTTCTTGCATTTTGATCAATTCTGACCTTTTAGATTCTGAATCGAATTACACCCATCACTGCACCTTCTCTTTCTGTCCCAGTAGTGGGAACCTTTAACGGTTACTTCATTTTAGTCCTATTGCTTCACCACCAAAACCTTGAATCTCACCTAGAATGTTCTCGAAGACTGACCTGTCTAAGTAGGATTCCAATTACTCAAACCTCTCCAACGATGCAGGGGTTAGGCTGCATATATTTGCCCCTCTCAGACCGTACAGTAGCGGGAACTTTGTGCACTAGGTTGCTCTTCTTTAGATAAGAAAATGCTGACAACGCTCCCTTAAGGAAAGCCCCAAATCTTCAACGATGGTGATTGTAGGTTTCAAGTTCAAACCAATGCTAAAAGAAAAAGAACAGCCGGCGAAGCTCCCTCGAGGAAAATCTCAAACCAGAACTATTAGATTGAGACATTCAATTAGTATATGAAGTCATCCAAGGTCCCAGAGTTATTCTAGACCAAGTAATAGAAAATAAGAAAAATATTATTACAAATAAAACTTTAAGAAGATTTCATGGTTCAAATGCTGGTAATAACATGTAAAAGTAGAGTTGAACTCTTAACAATCAGGACTTGAAACACTGCACTTCTCCAACTATCAGCCTTGAGATACTGCACTCTCAACCCCTTTGTCAGAAAGATGGCTAACAGGAGGATCATACCTGCTAAAGAGACGATATGAGGAGATGAAAGAAAGACCTGCATAACAAGCAACTGCAGCAAAGGTGATGATCACTGAAGTTGTGGCTTTTCTGCAGAACCCACTGAAAGACCCACATGCTTCACTCCAAGTTATTGCTTCATCTCCCTTGTAGGCCAAGTACAGCATCTCTGCTGATACTGTCCCAGCCGCAAGGATCATATATGTCAGTATCTGCATATGTTATCAATTAGTGGTTGATAGAATACCCAATTCCATCACTTGTTTGGTATGCATTTCTAGATTACATTTTAGACCTGGATCTCTTTCTAGGAAGGAAGTGATAGGTTCATGTTGGCATTTCCTTCCTTATTTCACTTATGGGTGACCCAGGGATGAATCTAATGAGCACAAAATGTTGGAGGGCTCACACCATCCATGGTAGGCTAGGACTCAAGCTAATGAGTGGGGGGCACAGTTGCCTTGTGTGATCATTATCTTTTTTTGGGTAGAATGTTAAATCATTATCTCCAACTTTTTTTTTTTGTTTGGTGCAAGGGTCCCACAAGGGTTACAATGCCCTACAAGGAGGTAAAGAGAAAACTCACAAGTGAGTCAATTGGGGTCACTGAGCCATACTTTTTGAAAAATACATAACAATTTGTGGTGCATGTCAACACTTAAGATGCAGAGTTAATTGACTGATCAACACTCCGACACGCTCTCAACTAAACAGTGTCACACCGTTGGCTATGGCCCAGGTGTGCACTTGAAGTAGCTATTTATCCAAATCCTTAAATATGGAGAGAAGAGCATATTCAATGCAATTGAAGTAGTATTTATATTTTGATGTCCGACACAAAGGCTATGTTTCGAATGCAAGAAAAGAAAATTGGAAATAAAATTCTTAATTAAAAAGGAAAAATCAAAGGTTATATGGATTCATGTGATAAGAAAAGACCTTCCACCACATTTACTCTCCTTCAAGGCTGAATTTTTTTGCTGCAGGGAAGTGGGACACAAGTGGACCTAGCTTCTACCACATGGGACTATCATTGGTGCCAAGTGGTCATATATCCACTGTTACACTTTCACCATTATGCTTAAGAGAAACCCTTCATATATTCTTACTTTTAATCAGGAAATCAGATTAGTTTGGATAAGTTGTGGTTGTTATCTTTCTAAAAATATTTTCTGATTGCCTCTTCTGCCAAGCAGTAAGGCTGCTTATACTAGCTAAGCCCTCTTAGACCTTGTAGTAACGGGAGTCTCGTGCATTAGGTTGTTCTTTGTTCATATCATATTGGAAGAGTTTAATTAATGTTCATCTCTTGATTTGTATCATTGATTTTACTAAATGAAAAAAAAAAAATTTTAAAAGATCGAGTTTTTCTTCATCCTGTCACAAAATCAAATCATCAATGGTGAGAGAATTCCTCTTTCTTCACGATTGAAGGAAAACTTTTGCCTAATGTGAACCCATAATGGCATGAATTTCCATGAACCCATATTTTCTTTTGGTTCATAACTTCATTGAGGGATGTTAGTTCTTTGTTAGGGACTCACCTGGTCGAAGAAGAAGACAGTCCAAGCCCGAGACATGGTGGAGGATCGAGGAACTGCGGTGTAGAAAGCTGAAAGAAGAGAATAACCGGCGCAGATTCCATTCGCATACACCAAATACCTGCACCCATCACCACCACCATGATCAAATCAGACAGAACTAAATGAAATGATAGAAGATGATGACACATAATATGAAAAATAAATGTAAATACTTGAAGGCTCCAAGATCAAGGGAAGAGATGGAGCCAAAATCACTAGTTTGGGAATCCTTGAGCATTATCACTAGTGCAGTGACACAGAGGACCATGGGGAAGAGGCGGAGCAAAGTCTCCGCAGTTTGTACGCTTGTTCTCCCTTTCTCTTCTTCAACTGCGCTAGCACTCACTACCATATCCATGGAAGAAACAGCACTGGTACCACCTTCCTTCTGAGGATCGAGGTCTGCGTGTGAGTGAAGGACCTTGGTGCTTCTTGGTCTGGAGAAGCTGATGATGAACTCTCTTTCGCATTTATTAGTGTTGGTGAAGTTTTGTTAGTTGGGGGTAGTAATGAATGAGTTGTTGATACAAAGCAATCCCCGGATTCCAACGTGCATGGATGATTAATTACTCTCTCTCTCTCTCTCTCTCTCTCCTTCGTCTGGGCTTTTTTTGGGTAATAATTTACACTATATAAGACTGGCCTGAATGCTTGATCATTAAAGGGGTAGAGGGTGCCCCTACGCCCATCTACAACGGGGCCCCAAACATGGGATATGTAATTTTAAGTAAATATCTTCTAGCGATTGAGCTAGGTGAAAGTAGGTTTTTTTTTGGGTTGTAAGACCCACATTGACCTAACTAGGGACCCATAATAAGCCAGATAAGGGGCCCTTCTAGGTCTTGTTCTGGCTGTTTGTGGACCCCTTGCGGGTCCCTATATGATCAGTGCATATAGGGTGAATTGTTCACATTGTCCTTGCCAGAAACACCCAGACACATCATTGTGAATTGTTCACACTGTCCTTGCCATTGTGTGCACTAGGGGTGTCAATCGGTCAGGATAGGCCGGTCTTTGTCGGGCTTAATTGGGCTTGACCATTTGGAAACCTTGCACAATGAATGCCCGTTTAAGTAAATAGGCCTAGCTTTGGGGGATATGGTATGGTTTATAATCAGGTCGGTCGGTGTCGGGCTTTAATCGGGCTTCTTTAAAACGGCCTTAATCGGGTTTTAACCAGGCTACGGACCTATTTAAGTCTAAATAGGCTCTAAACTAGCTTTAAATGTACCTACCCTAAAATTCTATTCTTAAGTGGGTTGAAGGCACAAAAATATGTGACACAAATATTTGAAAAAGAAGATAAGTGATGAGATTATGGTTGATATTTAAAAAAAAGAAGAAGAAGAAGAGATTATGTCCATTACAACTTACAAAATAAAGCTTAATTAATTCAAATCCTACTACAAAGCAAAGGGTAAGAAAGTTTAATTAGTTTCTTACTAGTAGTGGCAAAATATGAATTTTATGTAGTATTAAAGGGAGTCGAGCTAGGTCGGGCTACAACGAGTCGGTTCAAGTCGAACATATAAATGTGTCGGTTCAGTCGGGTGCTCGACGGGCTAGCTACCTACACCGTGAACGCCCTTTTAATAAACTTATCGGGCTCAAGCCTGACACGTTTATTAATCGGGCTGGTCTAAGTCAGGCCATAAATGTGTTGGGCTCGGTCGGGCCTTCCGGTGCGAGCTCAGAATTGACACCCTTAGTGTGCACTAAAGATGTTCTCGCCTTAGTACTTTATTTAGAAGTTGTTTTTTTTTTCACCTTATTCAGAGGGAGATTAACAGCGTAGTTGACTCATTGGCCAGGAAAGCCCTATCTTGTGCATGTGAGACAGTTTGGCCTCTCTCCACTCTTTGGTTATCTGATGTATAAAACGCGGATACTGAGCCCTGGATACACATGAAGTAATAGTCCTGCTTTTCTACCCAAAAAAAAAAAAAAGAATATTCTTGCCTGTGCTCTCATTGACTTGTGTATTTGGCGTTTTCTGTGTCAAACCGACAGTGTTCTTTCACCCTATTTCTAATTATCGCATTGATTCTATCTCAATTAGAAAAGTTACGGGATAATTTTGATAATGAAGAAAGTTTTCCTCTATCAAGTGGATCATTCACCAATTTATCCTAAGGTTCACAAACCCCTATAGAGTTTTAACATATTCTCATTGAATTCTTTCACTATAGCTAAAAGAAAACTTGATCCGTTGATAATTTTTTCTTAGGAGGCTATGTTTGGTTGCCAAGAATTACATCATGAACCTACTTTAAAATGAAGAAAACCTGATCCACCGTCCAGTCCAAAATGTAAACCTTAATAACTGTATGTTCCTCCTCTCTCTTAGTTCGTGTTTGTTTTCACGAACACGTAATTCCATTGGAAAGCTCTACACCATTAAAGGGATCTCCTCTTGTTTGTTGGTCAGAATATCGAAACATTACTCATTTACTGTGTTTGGTAGCCAAGAGAAGAAAAAAATAATAAAAGAAAAAAGTACACTTTCTATACTTTTTTTCTTGGGTGAAGAATTTCTCTTTGCACTTGGTATGTCTTCACTCAAGAGAAGATTCACATTTGGAATTCAAAATTCCTCTTGAGAATTGTGAAGTTTTTTTTTGTTCCCTGCAAAAAAATCTTGTAAAAAACACAATAAAACATGAGAAAATATGAAAAGATAATAAGACAAAAAATAATGATTACACAATGATTTCCTATGTGTCTATCTCTCTCCTAAAATTCAAAATTTATTTTTTTCTTTTCTTTTATTTTCTTCTCTTGGTTACCAAACATACATAATCTTTTTCTTTTCTAAATTCTTTATTTGTTTCTTTTCTTCTCTTTTCTTTTATAGATTCTTTTTTCCTTTTTTTTCTTTTCTTCTCTTGGCTACCAAACATAGCCTTATTCTTTGGACCCTTATTCTTTCCTTCTCTGTTGCTAATCATCGCTTAATCCTCTGTTCAATTGTACATGAAATGGAAAATACGAGAACTCGAAAAGATATTAGTTTTGCATCTTAGTTTAAGGAGAAAGATGACCTCCATCAATCGCAAACATGAATGATTGAATGTTCCTTTCTGGGTTTTTGTTTCTGAGTAATACCCTTCTCGATTTCCTTCGATGGATCACTACAAAGCCCTTGGGCTTAGCTCTAATGCAACAAAAACAGAAATCAAGGAAGCTTTCAGGAAATTGGCCCTTAAATTTCACCCCGACAAGCACTCAATGTCACCAAAAGCGGTCAGAGATGGGGCAGCCCTCAAATTCAAGCAGGTTGCAGAGGCTTACGAGGTTCTGATTGACGATAGAAAGCGTGCTGACTACAATAGAGGGTTCGGTTCCTCTAATGGCGGAGGTGGATTTCGTGGTGGTTATGGTTATAGTTATTATAATAGTAATAGTTACAAACCCAGGTACAGACGCAGCTATGCTTCGAATGGGTTGAAAGGGTTCTTCGACATGGATGTGGTTCTTCAGTTTGTAACTAGGCGTGGGTTTCTTCTGAACCTTGCATTTGCGAGGTAATTGGTCCTCTATCAGTGGAATTTTTGGTTGCTCTGATTATATTATATTTTAGAGATTTTGTTCATGAAAATCAAATACCCTTTCTTTCTGCTTTTCATTCCTTCATTTTCTTATTCTGAATTATTTTTGTTATATATTTGCATTGTGTTACATTTTTACATGTTTCTTCAAGCAACAAGGGAAGTTTGAAGGACTTATATGACAGAAAAAAAAAATTTGTTGATTAATTGATTTACAGAAGCTTGGGGGTGGAGTTGGGTAAGATTTTCTAGTTATAGAATAAAAAGGCATACCTAATGACAAGGCTCCCGCGACTGCAGGGTCTGGGGATGGTCATAATTTATGAAACCTTAACCCGTTTGCGGAGAGGCTGATTCCCAACTCAAACTTGTGACCACTTGATCACAGTGGAGCAATCTTACTGTTGCACCAAGGTCCTTAAATGATCAGTAGACTTCAAACCTCGAAAGAAATTTTTTTATTAATTTTTATAAGGTGTTAGATCAAATACCAATAAACACGAATAAAGGGAGACAATAGATCCGTACGACACAGAGATTTAACGAGGTTCACATACCAAGGTGGTGTGCTACGTCCTCGGGCGAAGAAGAAGATGATTCACTATGCAGAAGAGAGATTACACCCTAGCAGCGGCGAGGAAGAACTCGCCCTGAAACCCTAGCTTCGTGAAAACCCTAAAATACAACGACTTTCTCAACAAGCAACAGTACATTATATATATTCCAAAAAACGTGGGTCGATCCATCGGGTCGCGGTCGATCCGGTCGAACCATACAGATCTCAAAAATTTTCCCATTCGGGTCGCCACCAAAATATGTCAGATCGGGTCAATCTTCAAAACAGGTCAAGAATTCGAGACAAACTTAACATAAGGCATGGTTAGTACTTCTTCAGTAAATGTAGAAATTTGTAGGTTGACTTAACATGTCAGTGACTGTTCCCTTCCTTACGGCTATCAATTTTGAATCTAATCTTCCAGTTTCAACTTATTCTGTCTGACTGCTTTAATTTAAATTAGATTTTCTTGATATTTCACTCTAGTTCAGATTTAGCATGTCTCGTTTCATGGCTTTACAGAGTGGAATGGCAGAACAAGATTTGTGTATCTGACTCCAACTGATTGGGATGAGCTTAGTTGAGTTGACTACCCTTCTTGAATTGGAATAGCATTTTTAATGTTTGGTTATGTGTAAGAGTGCTGTGCCTCTAGTTTATTTAACACTTGATAATTGAACTGTGTTATCCACTTGTAACTGAGACGCAATTTAGTACCCTCAGCCCCACCCCACCCACCAAAAAAAAAAAAAAAAAATGAAGCAATCTGGATTGTCGACTTCTTGAGATAATTAGCCACATGAGGCTGTCTGTACTTTTTCCTATATGTCAATCTTGATGAGAGTGAGAAATGTTCAGTTTCTAAGGGAATTTGGCTGATGAAAGTCCTTCTGCAGTGTTTTATTAGGTGCGGGAGTTCTCGTAGAAAGAAGTGGGGAAACCCTCTGGAAAATGCAAAATTCTGGGGTAAGACACTGATCTCTATTCCTCTGTTTCAAAATCTATCAATCACTGGTTGTGGTTTACTGTTCCATTTCTTTTTTCCTAATTGGCCATACTGCACATACAACATTTTCTACAACTTCAACATGCTACTGAGTACTGACCCACAATGCATTGCATAGTTGGGGGACATTTTGTTCATCCATGAAAGAGAGTTATTATTATTATTATTTAGCAATATTCTACACTGAGTAGCACATGCTGTTAATGCAGCAATATTGCTGCTTGGTTGCTGCTCTTGAATATTCATGAGATCTGAACATGAAGCATGACGGTTGACACCTTGATCATCAGATCTTTCTCCTACAAATTGCTTTTTGAAGACTGTTGATCAATGAAGGACCACATTGGTGCAACAGTAAGGTTGCTCCATTCTGCCCAAGTGGTCATGGGTTCGAGCAAGGAAGCAGCCTCTCCACAAAGCGGGGGTAAGGCTGTGTACATTATGACCCTCCCCAGACACTGTAGTGGTAGGAGCCTCCTGCATTGGGTATTCCATGCCACTGCCTGAGAGGAGGGGGGAGAGAGGAGGGAGGAGGGGGGGAGGGAGGTACGACATGCTACCATTGCCTTTGCTGGTGCTACTGGTGGGGTGAAGGGCTAGAAGATGGCGGGTGCGGTTTCGGTTTGGGAAGGGTTGTAGATTGAATAAGCTATTGGGGAGAAAGACTGTACTTGTATTTGTGTCTGAAAATTTTGATGTGAGATAGTATTGTTTGATCCATCCAATGGGGGTCCTCCTCTCAGAAAATTTTTGTGTGAGGTTAAATTGAGGTGTTCTAAAACTCCTTCCTGATTGGATGGAAGTCACTAAAGTGAGGAATCTTCAGTATTTTGTTCTTCGGAATTTCCCTATGTTCTGTTATTGCTGTTTATTGTAACACTAGATGCTATCTGTATCCTCAATGCCTCTGACAGAATGCAATTGATTAAAGAAATTGTTCTTGATTTGTAATGGTCCTGATAGTAGTAGTACAGTTCTACAGATGTCCCCTTCTTTTGCACCCCTAGAAGTTGACACTTCACTTTGTTTAAGATATAAGATCCCAAATGCATGAATGGTGGCTTTAACGACTGTTACTATAAGAATTCTTTTCTCCACAAAGAGCAGTTATTACGACCAGTGGGTGAGCTAGATCAAATCATATGACAGCTAGAGATATTTGGTGGGTGTTTATGTATATGCAAGGGGTAGCTAGGTGTAACTACGAAAACATACTCATACTATTTCTGCTGTTGAAAATGGATCAGTGAATCACCGGCAATTGAAGTGATCATTTTCCCTCCACTAATCTATGCATCAGTGGTGGAATTTACTGCAATTATTGCAATGGCTGGTGAGTGAGAAAAATGTCATAGTGATTATTATGTTAATTTTATTTCATAACAGAGTGGAGTTCTGTCTCACAAGATTCCAGAACCCTTTCCTAAAGTCCTGAATAGCTGCCACATGCAACATGATGGCATTTCAGAGGGAGCCAAAAATCAGTGGACATGTCCACATCATCATCTCCATATGATCAAATTTTCAGACCAATCTGACATATCCGTGTGTTACTACAAGGGTGTAAGAAATGTTCACAAAAAGTCTAGGCTGTAATCAAGAATCATTGAAAAATCAAGAGAGAGAGTCCATTCATGATGGGCCAAATAGTCAAGTCCCCATATTTAACAGGTAGCCTTAAAAAGTTTGGCCTCGATGGAAAGATTTCTGGGTCGAGGCATGATGCAAACATTTTCCCCTAAAATAATGTACTGAAGAAACCAATTAGAAGTTCGGAAGAAATCTTTTTTTTTTTTTTTTTTTTTTTTTTCTAATGTAAGAAAATTGTTAAGGCTGTCATTGCTACCACTATTTCGAGTAATCTGTTAAGAGTGGTTAATTTTTCTTGTGCTTCAACTAGTTTATCTTATATATAACAGCTTTCATTATACTGTCATGAAGAATCAGCTTGTATGATGATAACATGATCTGATGTTGAACTGTACTTTGGTTGCCATTTAACAACATTTTGGTGAATGACTCTTGTCATCCCTACTATATTCTTTTAACCGATGGTAGCTAACGAATAACTTGTTCTCTAATTTCATAGCAAGTAATTGGGTAGGACTTCAAATTGCACATATTTACTTTAGGAAGAAGCTTTACTCTGTGTAATGTTTGATTCTGCAGAAATCCTTTGAAGAAGCTATTGAATCCATTGAGAAGATCAAGAAGCAGCAAAAGAAGACATGAAGCCCCTACATTGTGTTCTAGTTTCGTTGTACTTTGGAAGGAGGAAAGGTGGTCGTCCATTTTATAAATCGACTGTCCACTATCAAATTGTTTTGGAAGGGGAAGGATATATCAAATTGTTTTGGAAGGGAAAGGATATTTTTTATCTTTATAATATATAGTCCAATGTATATATTACAACAAAGCAATAATTGTAATTGTAAAACTATAAATACATATTATGCTAGGACTCTTTCTCCCTTGTAAAGATAAAGCAGTCTTCTGCAAAAAAATAACTATGAGAAAGCTAATGCATTTTTATAGACTTTAATTTCATGGACTAGATTGTTTGCTTCAGCTTCGAGCCAGAATCTTAATAATGCTTCCATAGTCCATACTGAATAGAAAAAAGGTATGGTGGCATTGGGTCCCCTTGTCTTGATTCTTTTGACGTCGTCAAATTCCCAAAAGGAGAGATATTTACTTTGACAGGAAAGGAAGCAAATATGAGGCATTTTTCCTCGTAATATACTGCAAAATTTCTTGCATAATAAGTGTTGTTGGTGAGCTACCTTCTTTACATGGAGGCAGCTTTAAATGGTAAAATTATCTACTTAAGTGTGGATTGTATTCTTGAAGCTAAGATTCTTTAGTCACTTTGTAAGTAATGTTGTAAAAGATGATAATTGTATAGTCAGTAATTGCCTTTGGGTTTCAATCTTTGGGATCATAGTCAAGTTTGTGTGATGTAAAGAAGAAACCTTATACCATTTAAACTACATCTTTGCCTACATGGTGCCAGAATGAGTGCTAGACATCAGAAAGGAACCTAGATTGGAACCTGGAGTTTTGTTTTAATTAAAACCCTTAATGACCTCTTCTATTTCATCAAATATATGAGTTGAAATTAATTTTTCATTTAGTTCATTTGATTGTGTTAAGAGATCTGATGATTTGAACAAATTTGAGTAGAAATCTGCAAAACAAAGTCCAATGTCCTCTGGGTCTTCTGAAAAATTCCCCTTGTTTTTTCATCTCCAAGTGATGAAATTCTTTTGGTTCTATTTTTCCTCAGTATCATTTGGTGAAATTGTTTGATTCTTTTCTTTGCTATGCAATAACCTTTATAGTCCACTTTGAGGAAGGGGGATTATAACTGTTGAGTTGGGTGTTTAAATTACTATGAGGGTCTAATTTTTTTTTTTCCTTGTTAATGTTCTTGAAACAATCCCTGCTCCAGGCTCTAAGAAACAGTAGAATATTTGCACCCACAATCTTCTAGCCCGGAGTACAAAAACCAAACTGAGCCTCAACGATTTCAAAAATGCATTTTATAAGATATCATGCCTTAAAAAAAAGCATAGAACTGCATATGATATCCACATTTCTACATGATGAGCCGAATTATGTACAACAACAACAACAACAACAACAACAACAATCATAACCTTATTCCAACTAAATGGGGTCGGCTACATAGATCCGTAATGGAAATTGGAAAGTAAAGAACCATAAAAGAGAGGTTAAAAATGAGAAACTTGGGGATAAGAGAAGAAGGTAAAGCAGTATAGAAAGAAGAATCATAGAAACATCCCCTATAGGGGTCAGCAACACAGGCCCTTGTCCTCTACGAAACTCTATCCGAAGCTATACCAGGGTTAAGACCTACTCTTTGTATATCTTTTCAGACCACTTCGTTAATAGTAATCTTTGGCCTGCCCCTACCTTTTCTAGCTTCCTCCAAATGAATTTGGTCACTCTTCTTCACTGGGGTCTCCATAGGTCTCCGTTGGACATAGCCATACCACCTCAACCAGTTCTCATGGAGTTTGTCTTGGACAAATGTGTCATGCTTATCAGGGCCTCCATAGGTCTCCATTGGATGAACCCAATTATGTTTGTATCATTATTTACAAAAAGTCAACCAATTCTTTTCTATAATTAAATTGTATATGTCCCTAGTGTTCATCTGTTCAAGTGTATCTTATTCTAGCTTTGGGGGTTCTCAAGAAAACCAGAAGATATAATAAAATTTTGAAAATAAGAACAACATTAAAAATTAAACGCTTGACCTCCACACTTGTCATTTTCATTGGTAACTTGATTAAAAGTCACTATTAAGCATGAGACCCATTTGTTCATGAGAATTATAAAAAAATTATACAATCACTAAGTGGTACCAAAAAATAATTTGATCAGATCTGTGGTGGAGCATAATAAAGCAATCAAGGGCTGTTACATGTCATAGGGACTAGGTTAGCTTTAGTCATTATGACTATTTAAATTGGAATATATTATCTCCATATACACATAGTCCATGCAATCATAAGACCACCTCTTTTGGGGTCTCTTGATTTAAGGTGATAGTTAATTAAGAACTCCCAAGCCCCTTATGTTGAGAACTAAAAGCTTCATTGTGTATAGAAGTGACTCATATAGTAAAGGTATAGATAGAGAAAAGGCAGTTAATAGGGGAAAAGAAATGGAAATTATGCTCTACACAAAAGAAAGCACATAGGACTTTAAATTTCAAATGGGGATGAGACTACCTGAGAACTAGTATATTCTCTTTGCTCTGCTACGTCTTTGCAATCTTGTTTGTCAAGAACTAGCACTGTAGAGAGCTGTCAACAAAACTGAGAGGTAGAAGTGAATCTCTCTGAGCCCATTTTGTGTATGGTCCAGCCCTCTTAGTGCTTCCCATGAATTTATGCTCACTATTCTTGGATTCCTTGAATGGGAGATTTAAGTTCAGGTCCAGTTTTACACAGAGATTGGAAGCTAACAACTGGAACAGCAGTAGTGAGTGGCTTCCTTCTGCTCCTTGGTGCTTCCCATGAATTATCAAAAGCTTTGATTGACTCAACGAAAATAGTCTTTGTCAAACTGTTATTGTATCATTGGCAGGAACAGTTTCCCATAAACAATCCATTTTTTCTTTTACAGTTGGTTATTTCAATTGCATTAGTAAGTCCTGAAATTTCTCCAAAGACAGATCATGGATTTCCTCTTAGTTTGGTGGGATTTTATTTTTAAGGTTAGGAAAACAGTTTGAAACAGGACATGACAGTGAGGTGGGTGGATTTGGTAACTGGTAAGGTGGATGTATTGGTTATAAATGTTTGGAATAAATTGTGAGAGGTAGGAAGATCTAATACTGGCCACAGCTGACTCAATCTCCTGGTGGGTCTTTGGGGGGTCCTAGATAATTTAGTGATTGAAATTGTACTAGCTAGATTTGTAGAGTAAAAGTAAACTCAACTTGCAACCCTTGTAGAACATGTTGGATCCAGCCTCATTAATTTTAACACTCATTGACCCTTCAAGTGTTTTGCCCCTGAACTTGATGTAAAGCTTGTTGAAGATCTTTCTCCCCTTGATATCTGTCAATTAAAACAGCTTCTGAGTAGACTGGGCAATCACATAGTGAGACCATTCCAAAATCAGCACCTTTCTTGAGCAACATATGTAATTTTCAATTTCATAATTTCATCTTAATCCTATTTTTGAGCCTATTAAATTCGACTTTAGTTGCCCTCAAGAAGAACAATTTATTGCCAAAAAATAATTTTCAACACCTCTTATTTCTGCTGTTTCTGTGTCTCGGAAAAGAAAAAACAGTTTTTTTCAGTTACAATTTTTAAAGTTGAAAAAAGTATTTGATTTTTCTATTTTCGAAAACGTTTTCAACTGACATTGGTGCATGTGATCTCTCACAATGGATTTGCTGCCCTAACCTCCACCTCACAACACAATTGCAACAGACATCATAGTGTAGAGGAACCAAAGCATTGAATCACTTTAATCTTCTTAGTAATGGGATTATTAAGCATATTCCTAATCCAATTTTGGATTAATAAGTCAGTCTTTCTACTAATGTGTAATCCACATTTTTAAAGGTAATATTCTACACTGATAATTCAGAAAACATTTCCAGAATACCCATCAATAAAATATGAAGATGTCAACAGAAAATAGTAAATGAGTTCTGTTTGTTGCTCTTTTAAGTAGCTTTGATTCTTCTAAAATCTTTCTGTTTCTCTGCATTGAATAGAAAAATAAACATGGGCTCCATGGCCTCCTTGGCGTTGCCCACTATAAATTTTAAATTCTGGGACAGGGTGAACCATTGACTTTTGTAGAAAAAATGCATCAGATTGAGACAAACCATGATTAAGTTACAAAAAATTTCCCCAAACCTTAAATATTTCATTATGTTCATGAAAATTGTGTAACTTTGCCAGCCTTAATAAGCTTATCTAGTGATCCAAATATCTGCCACAAGGCAAATCGGATGAAACCCAATTTTGTGTTCAAGTAGACCCTAAAGTCCCACGTTCACATTTAAAAATTTCGGTCTAAACAAAACTTGTCAAGTGACGCGCATTTGAAGTTTTAAAATTTAGGATCATGGGATAATGCATGATAAGAAACATATGAACCATAATAATATATCATGGGAGGGTATTTAATTGAATTAAGTTATCCAAGGCCCACACCATGAAACTATGCTTAAAGAGAGTTTGTCAAGTGACAGCTTTGGTAAGCCCAGCAACACTGGGCTGTTCAAAAGAGTTAAACTGAACCAGTAATAAACCACATAACCAAAAAAGAACAGGGGGTCCACACGTGGGATCGGGCTCCTCTTTGATGACCATCCAAGGGACTGGGGGGCCTGGTGACATATCTCAATACCTGAGGATGTATGTCCAAGCCTTTCCAGCCCTTAGATACATCGTTGGAGGGTCGTTGGAAAGGATCCCAATCCTCACACTTCCATGTTCCATGAAACGCCAAAGAGCCTACAATTACCATTATCAGATCAGGCATATGGCAAATCCCAATCAGTGTTGGCTCAAATCAATCCATACAAGACTTAATCTGATTCTCCAAATATAAAAACATGTGGGCACAGGGTCATTAACTAGTTTCCTCAGTCCCAAACAACCTTAAAATACAGGGCAATTAATTAATTAAACAAAAAATCACCATATGGTTTACCAAAAAAAAAAACTTCTGCTAGGAAAGGAAACACAACCGTTGGACCAACCTGGTAGTAATTAAAGTGGGTTATGCTTGAATCCACTCACTGATGCATCCATATAAATGGGCAATGGGTCACTTTCCAACTTCAGCTGGTCCCATTTTCATTGATTTCACAGGTATAGAAATTCTAATCCGAGCTATCTACTTTCTTCCTTGGTCCCCACTCTCCCCCTATAACAGAAACTGAGATAGACATCTATCTATTATTAAATGCACATCGATCAGAAACTTGGATCATCACCAACCCAATGAGCGAACTCAAAAACTGCCACCAAAAAAAGGTAAGAGGGTTGTTCAGATACACTAACTCTGATAGTAAGGAAGAGGTGGTTGCTGGTGAGGGTCATAACAAAGGAATTTATGGACAGGGTTTAATCCTTTCCTATAATTTAAATGCTCATGAATAAGATGGTCAAGACTCAAGATAGTCCATACCCTAGTTAACAATTCGGCCGAATTTGAATTGTTCCGAATTAAATTAAAAATTCAGACCGAATCCGAATTAAAAATAAAATTCGATAAAAAATACGCTTTTTACTAATTTGAATTTAAAACGCGAATAATTCGGGTAGAATCGAATTATTCGGTACACTTAAATAATATTT
>NC_056565.1:5690939-5714114 GCF_013358625.1 Macadamia integrifolia
TTTTTAATACTGTTTAAGTGGACCAAATAATTCGGTTTAATTTGGTTCGGCCCGAATTATTAACGTTTTAAATTCAAATTAGTAAAAGGTGTGTTTTTTTTACCGAATTTTATTTTTAATTCGGACTCGGTCAGAATTTTTTATTTAATTCGAAAAATTTTGGTTCGACTGAATAATTCGCAAATTATTCGGCCGAATTGTTAACTAGGAAACAGATAAAAGATTCAAACAAATACGTATAAATTCAATCCAAACAATACTCTTAAATGATCCCGGAAACCCTAAAAAATACGCCAAATTTAAGAAATTTCAGATCTCACAACTGCTCAAAGATCGACGAGCAACAAATTACAAGGAATCAGGAACCGTGCCGTCATGCTGCTCCTCAACCCCTTGAAACCCGGCAAATGTCAAGATTCAAACAAATACGTATGAATTCAATCCAAATAATACTCCTCAACCCCCTGAAATCCGGCAAATGTCGACTTGTAATCGTCTTAGAAAAAAGAGAAACTAGCAACCTCGATCAGAATCGACCGTTTAAGGGCGATGATGATGGACCATCTCGTTCCTGGGTTAGAACATGGCAAAGGAGCAATTTGTTCCTGGGTTCGGACCCTAGTTAACAATTCGGTCGAATAATTTGTGAATTATTCGGCCGAATCGAATTTTTCCGAATTAAATAAAAAATTATGACCGAGTCCAAATTAAAAATAAAATTCCGTAAAAAAATATGATTTTTACTAATTTGAATTTAAAACGTGAATAATTTGGGCCGAACCGAATTATTCGGTCCACTTAAACAGTATTAAAAAAAAAAAAACGTCATATATGAAACCCACGGTACCCACCACCGAAATAGTTTTTTTTTTTTTCATCTTCTTTTCCCACAAATTTCCGCCTCCTTCTTCCCATCTTTTTTCTCTACCTAATTTCTTCTGTAACAATTGTACGAATCTACTCTTTGTTTCATTTCTTCTCATAACTTCATCAGTTCATCCTAAGATAGGGGAGATATCAAGCCTTGATGGATAATTTGAGGTTCTGGGGGACCAGGACAGATTCATATCGCCGTATCAATCAATCTTCTTTTATATTGTTGCTTTAATTTTGAAAAATTAATGCGTCTTAGTGCAATATGGGTCTTGTGAACCCAAGCAAAATGATAGTGAAAATTTTTTGTGGTCAATTTATTTATTTGTTTTATTGTAGTTGTAATCTTGCTTTCACTCTTTTGGGGCCTAATCTATTTCATAAGTAGAAATTGGATTACAATAACCATTGCTTCCATCGCTCAATGATAATTTTTTCATAGTTTTTTACTTTATTATATAAAGTAATTTGCTCTTTCTAAGTATACAAATCAAGTTAATAACTTGATAAATAAAAAATATACAATAAACTATGAAAATAATATCCGAATTTTTTGCCAGACTTTTATTTTTTTAATCGAATAATTCTCAAATCCGAATCTGATTCTGATTTTTATTTTGTCCGCTTTTTTGACAGCTTTTTTAACCGAATCCTTAAATTAATCAATCGAATAATTCTCCGCCTGAATAATTCCCGAATCCGAATTTGCTAACTATGGTCCATACTAGAGGAAATGTCGAGTTCAAAATCTTGTTCCGACACCCTGGTACCACAAGCTATCACAGGCAGGTCACCAGAATACCAGATACCTCTTGTCGCAGAAAGAAGATTTAGGGGGAAGTAATTAAAGCATTAGTTCATCCTTTCTTTCTTGGGTTCAATTAAAAATGAATCTTCTCATCTAGAATGATCATAGAAAGGTAGTTGACATGTTAATAACGGTAATACCACAAGTGCAGACCTAACTCTCTCCATTGTAGGTAGGTGGGGGAGATGAATTGCAGTTCAAAAGGTGTGGGATATGAATTGCAATTCTTAACTTCCATCTGTTCCATACCATTAAAGAAAAACTTCTACATGTTCTAGCCAACATCTAAGATCCACGTGGATTTTGGCAAAAGATATTTCATATCCAACAATTGGTGGGAGGCGGGGAAAAAACTCTCATAATAATTCTTCAGCTGGCATGAAGTACAGGGATGAACTGAAGCAATCTCAAGTGCAATTTCCTTTGATATCTATATTACAGCAACGGAAGATAGAAACCTAAGTTTAGCTCATATCAACCAAAACACAACCAATTAAGTGGAAGATCCCAGCCCCATCATCCTATCGGCAAATGCAAATACAATTCAAATGCAAATACAATTCAGAAGAAAAATCAACAGCTATCGATGGTTTTATATGACAAATGAATAGGGAATTTGCCCATTTTTCTCACAACAGTACTCCATACATGTTAAAATATTATATAAACAAATACAATCAAACCATTCTTACTGTACATAGCAGCAGAGGCCAGAGAGGGTATAGAACTACAGAAGGGAGCTGGGACACACCCGAAAAGGCAGAAAATACAACTCTTCTCCAGAACACAATCACTGGACTTTCTTTTTCCATAAAAAAAATTACAGATGGTTGGGATTTGATGAAGATTCTGACTTAATTTTACCTAAAACAAATTAAGAACCAAACTGTGAATGGAGTATGTGAGACGAATCTAGAATCCATTCATCTCCAAAAGGTATGTTCTACGTTTCACCAATGTCTTTACAGCTGCTTTGAATGGACCGTCAAATGCTCCAGAAACAAATGCCTCCACCTCCTTTTTGCTTGTCCCGCTGCCTTCTCCCGATGGCTTGATGGCCACTAATGTTGCACCTTGCATTCCAATTCCTTCAGGGAGCTCCAAATATGGAGCATATCTCAATTTCATGTTTGAAGCTGGAACTTGGGTCCGTTTTGAGGATGCTGAGGCAGCCAAAGGCTTCTCTTTGAACTCCCTCAATTGCTCGCCGCTCATGCTCAGAGTCCCCTGCCCATCAGCATCCGTGAAAACAACAGTCTTCAGTGTTGGATGGTCTCTTATTATCGGTTCCAGTAAATAATGCCTCGTCGAAGCAGCAATCAATGAGCTAATAGTCCACACCACACGCAATTTCAAACCCCCATTCGTGTAAAATGATTCGGGTATGCCATTGTCTTCAAGCAATCCTTGTTCTGCAACTGGCTTCAAATCTATCTGGGTACCTCCTAAAATAACACAGTTTTGTAGGGTGCTTCCAAACTCGGCTTTCCATTTTAGAACAACTCCATCTTCAGTACAAACATCTGCCCCTGGCAATTCAATCCATAGGTTCTGGATGTAATGGAAATTCTTTAGGACTTGATCAAGAGTGCTTTGAGATACTTGTGGAAGAAGTGTTTTGTTCGTGTTGTTGCTGTTGCGCATATTGTGAAAAGGCTTGATGAGGCTAAAGAACATGTACTTGAGAATGTTGGAGAAGAAGTTACGGGGTTTATGGGAAGAGCAGTATGGGCTCTCATCATTGTCTCCATTGATAGTTACAACCTCGTCAATCTTGATGTAGACATCTTGAACCAAGGGCACAAGGGAATTTAACCGCCTGCAGACTGCAGAGCAGCGGCCAAGAGACCTAATGTCAGCGAGCTTGTTGAGGACGATGAGGACAAGAGAATCCGGAATTTGATCAAAGCCGCATGAGTAGATTTCGGCATCACAGACTCGGGTTCTGGACTGCATTTTCTCTTCAGTAATTGCAGATTTTGACAATCAATTCCAGCCAATTCGTCAAATTTTTAAAAGAAAGATGAGAACTGAACGGAATGATAAAATAAGCTGCACTGAAAGAGCAATCCGGCCACTAAGAAGCTCTTATAAACAAAAGACTTGAATTTCGATAGTCTGAAAGAAAATGTTGGGGGGATTAATTAAGGAAAAAAAAAAATCAAATGAAGAATTACCGTCACAAGTGCATCAACTATGTTAGGTTTTAAACCAGAGCAATTTCTAAATCCAGACACCAACGGACTCCGAAATCCTAAAGATCCTATGTCGTCAAGGATCAGACAGAAAGTCGAAATCCCTAATCCCCAAAATACTCCGTGATCTTCACTCATCACATACAGAACCGAGGAACTTTCGGCGACAAAACTCTCGAATACGATAGAAAGAAACTCCAACGAACGCTCCGACCAAAACACTAAAACACCGCGAAATGACCACAATTTTGACAAACAGAGATCAGAAAAAGAAAGAAAGAAAAAAAAGATCCATTGATCGACAAAACCAAGACAATCATAATAAATGCAACAAAACGCACCTTACCCAAGTCTTCGACGAGAATCCCTTGTTCTTCGCCTGAAAAATCTGATCTTCAGGCGGGAAATCATACAACACAGAATCTGAAACCCGAAAGATATTGACTTGATATACGGTCGGATCTCAACCAATCTGATGAAAAACCACCGTAAAGTATCCCGTATTCCCAATTCAAGACGAATTCCGATAACAGAGTCGTTGAAACAGAGCGAAACTAGAGGGTTTTTTCTGAAATGAGATTAGGGTTTTAGGAAACAAGATCGAAGCGTAAAGCTGTTAAGAGAGACGCGGCTTTTCTTCTTGGATCTCTTTTGTGCTTAAATATACATTCTCTCTCTCGAACTGCTACCTTTGAAGACTCTCAGGAATCTTTCTCTCCTCTCAGCCTCAGTTAATTTTATAGTCGTTTCGGACAGAAGATAACGGCGCCGTCAAATGTGTGGTGTGTAACGTGAATTTACAGACTACTTGCGAGGAGATGATGACGACGTTATAGGAGGATAACGGGCACACGTCGACAGGTGGATAACTGTTGCATGCATCCTTGTCAAAAAAAAAAGTGTCTTATGTTTTGGATTCAGTGCTCTAAGGGTGTAGGGAGGTATCAAGAATGGCTTATCATTTATCAATTCAGACCGTGTTTGATTGTAGATGATACCATTGATTGATGTGTTAGAACAAGAGGTTTTAAAAGTAGATCAAAGCTAGAGTACGTGATACATAACTTTAATCACATTATATATGATGGAAAACAATATGATGAAAATTAAGAAGAGAGATCGTAAGTGACTATTTTAAATATTTAGGATAAACTATAAATAAAGAAAGTGATATAGAAAATGATGTTTTACAAAGAATTAAAGTGGGATGGATGAAGTGAAGATGTGCGACCAAAATATTATGTGATTGACGTATTTCTTTAAAGTTTAAAGAAAAATTTTATGACTGTTGTACGATCGAATATGATGTATGAGATAAAGTGTTGGACAATTAAAAAGTATCATGTAGATAAATTATGTGTAGAAGAGATGGGGATATTAAGATGGATGAGTGGCTAAATGATGAAAGATAAAGTAAAAAAATGAACATATTAGAGTTGATTTAGGAGTTGTCCTGATCCCTGATAAGCTTGGAGAAATTCGATTGAGGTGGAATGATCATATTCAATAGAGGCATAGGGATGCTTCAGTTCCAAACCCTTGAAGTTGGGAAAAGCTGAATTTGTTGCTGTTGTTGTAATTGTACCATTGATAGATATGTGTGTGTGTGTGTGTGTGTGTGAGAGAGAGAGAGAGAGAGAGAGAGGTCATTGTCTGGTTGCATGGCCGCCATTGAAGAGTCACACTCACACAGCCATCAATAAGTGTGGGTTTTTCATATTTCACAAGGTGTAGGGCCATCATTTTACCTCCTTTGTGTGTTACACAAGTGCCACTTGATCAAATTCCAATCATCTGATACTTACACAAGAAAACCCTAAGAGGCATTAAAACATCAATATCAGGGTCAATTCAAGTCGATTTCTATCCAATCCAGATCATAATCAGCCAAGACCTTCTCGGATACCAATTGTGTATTTTTAAACCCTTGTTGTATTAATATGTTGAGGGGGTTAAATTATTTTTTCATATTCTTGGAGCAAGGATTCTTACATGTCCATCTAGAGGAATCTTTTCCACACTCTCAAATTTATTGCCATGTGGACAAGATGACTTGGCATTATACACCAAATTTGGTAGCTCATGTATGCTTTACATCTCTCTATATATTTTGGGGCTTTCAAAATGGCATTACTTTTAGGATCAAATTTTCCTTCCCCCATAGTTGAATTAGGAATCTCTTCACTCATGATTTGAAGCTTATATGAGATTCCTGGAATAGTAAAAAGGATACCTCTTAACTTGGTCAATAAGAGGTTAGAGTAATGATCAGCTCACAATACTGTGGGTGAATGAAAACTATCCTTACCTTACCCAAAAAATAAATAAATACCAAATAGGATACAAACTTAGTTACCAAATATTAGTTATAGCTGGTACTTGAGAAAGGTTCTTACATATTGCAATGAGTACATACATAGCAATCCCAGACCAACCTTTTTATTGTGATGGAAAATCAGACCTACCCTTTGGAACTAAATTTGTGCATATGAATTCACACAAACTATATTGCTATGTATAATTTAAAAGTTGGGTAAAAAGGACTTAGGCATACATTTTTAGCAAAGTATAGTATGGGAACAAACTCCATGTCATGTCTACCAGAAACTACCTTAGAACTTCCATGATGTTGGCGTTTTGTCCATTAAATTATTTTTAATAAAGTGTTTATTTAAATTGATGATTGCATGATATAGACAATTTTTTTGTCCTCTCTAGGTTTTTACCTAGAATTGTTCATGGCTAGTGATGGAATTGGATATTTTGTTCATAATGCCGATATACTGTATTTAATTTGGGATGTATAATGTGTACATTAAACTTGATCAAGTGAGAATCTTGAATGAAGTACTATCAGTCGTTTTAAGAATAAGATTCTTATTGGTAATTTACGATTAATCCATAAATTCTAACAGCTTGATAACCAAGAATTACATATTCGAAATTTTCTGTCATAATCAGACTTGAGCTCACCAGTAGTCAAATAATGAATTGGCTTCTGTTGTTGGAAGCATTGAATAATCAATAAAGCCTCCACAAGGATTGTGTTGAGTTGAACTGTGTAATTATGTGTTTGTTGGATTAGAGTTGCTGATCTGGTGTATGTGGGTAGATAAGAGTTTGAGAAATTGAAGGATTTGAGTTGAAGGGAGAGGCAGTGAAGTTTCCACCATTGGGATGATGCCCACTAATCATAGCCTTGTCTTTGGAATCAAATGTAAGGCTAATTGGTCCTCAGTTTCGATGGTTTGACCTATAGCTCTTTTATTAGGTTATACGTAAGTTTTTGTTTCAATGTATATAAGTGATTAACAAGTCAATAAAGCACAAAGAAGTGATAAAATCGATATTTAAAATTGGGTAAATATTTTTTGGTCTGCTGATTAGAGATGGGACATGGTGGTCTAAAGCTAGATTTATCCACCAGCCAAAAAAACATTAAAACTCTTTTTCCCTATTGGACGAATCTCCCGAAATATCCATTGCTTCTCATCTTATCATCATCAGTATTTCCCTTTTTGCTCTGCGACTAGAAAAACTTTTTCCTTAAAATTGTTCCAAATTCAAAAGCTCTTTAAGTTCTTACATCAAAGAAGCCACTTTTGTATAACAATCATCACTACCTGCTTCTTATGTAAGGGGATAGGGCGAGGGTTTCCCAATCTCCCAAGCCACACTAATGGGGATGTGTGAAATAGTTTCATTCACATGAGGTCTACATGATTATGGGGGAGAGAAGGGGGGGGGGTGTGGGAGGAACCCTTATGTCAGAGGGCATATCTGTGTCCCAAAATATAATTTCCCAACCAAAACCATTGGGCAATGTTCTTAAAAGAGTCGAACCATCTAAAAAGGGTTAAGTAAAAACATTTACTAAGATATTATTTAAAAGTAATGTCGATTTGGCTTGTTGTCTTTCAACCATCTGGATATAATTAATGTGTTTAAACAGAACTTGAGAAAAGGTTGCATGGTTGGGTTGGGATTGGGATTGATTTATAGATTGCTTGTTCAAGTGGATGAAGCCAGATTGACCAGCAAAGGATAACTAACTCAAGTTTTCAATCCTAACAAAACCTATTTATTGATTATGTTGAAAATTCTAACAGATTGATCACATAGGATTACAAATTCAAAAATCTCTCATAGTCAGACTTGAGTTCTTCAGTAGTCAAATTATGATTTGGCTTTCTATTATTGGAACCATTTGTTACCCCAGATTCCCTAACCAACCCATTCTAGTCTATTAAGTATCATTGAATAATCAATAAAACCTCCACAGGGGATTGTGTGAGTTGAACTGTGTAATAATATGTTTGTTGGATTAGAGTCGCTGGTTTGGTGAATGTGGGTGGGTGAGAGTAGGAAAATTTGAAGAATTTCAGTTAAAAGGGAAAGGCAGTGAAGGTTCCACGTTTTTCTTAACACTTCTATACATGTACCACTTTTGGAATGATGAATACTAATCATAGCCTTTTATTTGCAATCAAATGTAAGGCCAATTGTTCCCTCAGTTTTTATGGTTGGACCTATAGCTCTTTTGTTAGGTACATAAGATTCTGTTTCAATGCATACAATTGATTACCATGTCAATCCAGTAAAAAGAGAATGAAAAAAAATTGTGTCTACTGTCCAACAGCGGCCTCTGTGCCTAGATAAAAGGGCGTACCTCCAATAAGAGCACAATGGTCATTGCATGCTCCCTGTGTCTGTGGCATAGGATCTGCTCTTGAACCTTAAAATTGTTTCAGTTTCAAAAGTTCAGTGAGATCTCACACAAAAGAAGCCACTATTGTAGTTTTTGTTTTGCAATCAACATTAGCTGCTTCTTATGTCACTGAACATGGGGAGAATTCTAACAAAATAACAGAGGGAGAAAGTTCCCATGTACCAGTGTGAGGGAGTCTCATGTCACATCAATTGCGATTATCATTTACACAGGAGCCATAAGGTCAGAAGAGGAGAGATAGTTCAGTCCATCCAGACCTTCAAAAAACTGAAGGATAAGATCACATATGGTGGGCTAGAGCAAAATTTGTAACAGAGAACCCCCTCCCTATTTATTTAGGGTGTGTCGGCGGCTGTTGCATCAGCTGTCCCTATTTAATACCCGTGGATAAAACTATCGGCCGGCAGCCTTTTGACATTATGTTCTTTATGACCCCCAGATGTGGCAGTCTTCATCAGCCAGAATTGAAACACTGGGGCAACCAACAGCTTCTAGACGTGCGGCCATCAAAAGCGACTAATGTTCCCATACATCTAAAAGCAGTGTGTGTGGCGTTAAGTTTCCATCAAGAACAACTGCCTAACACAGTTGATGAGGTTGTGGTGTGCAAAACCCCCACAATCACCAGGACGTCTTGGGTTCGAGTCTCTTAACTGTTACCTTCCCACTCCCCCCTTCAACAGTGTACCCATCTAAAATTTTAGAAAAAGAAAGAGTTTCCATCAAGGAAAGTTATGCTTTTGCCCACTTTGATTTCCTTTTCAATGCAGCCTGCTAGCATCAAAGTAGAATCAAAGGATTTAAAATTCTTACCACAACAATGCCATTTTTCACAAATTTTTACATTCTCCAATTTCTTTACATTCTGATTACAAAATCAAACCTGTCTGTAGAAACACAACCCTAAAATGTTGCAAAAAATAATGGAAAAATAGAACAAACAATGCACACAGATTTATGGGGGTCAACAAGGTTGCCTACGTCCTCAGTGAGATAAGATCCTGCTTCACTATCAATGGAGAATAGGGTTACAACGCTCGTCCCTCACACCTCTCAGTATTGCTTGCATTACAGAGAAAGAAACCCTCGCTATGAATATATAGTGAAAAAATCCTAATCCGAAAAATTAGAAAACTACTCTCAAATAAAAAATTCGAGCGGGGGGTGCAACCCCCCTACACCCCTGCTATGCAGGGGGGCCTCCTGCTCCCCTTGCAACCCCACGGCCCACTAACTGGCTAGCGGGACCACCATCCTACCTGTCGAGGCTCTGCACCAGTACTCCCTGAATTAAACTATGACGGAATGCAAGACATTGTACGCCAACACCTGTCGTCTGTCCATGTCTTATTCATACATTCATATCTACACAGTTGCTGTTTCTCTAATCTGCTGTTTAAGTTTTGGTTGTGCTCCTTCTCTGTTTCTCGTTATGGTTCCTTATTCTCTTCTGTTTCATCTCCAATCTTAAGATCTCGGATGAGAGTCACTGTCTCTCTCTTGGGTTCTGGCTCCCCATTTCCTTTTGTTTCATCTCCATTCCTAGAATCATAGTCTAGATTCTTTAGTAGGACTAAAAGAATGAAATAAAGTAATCAAGTTTTGAACGAAACAACACAAAAGAACCATGACATGGGGTTCTCGGTAACATACCAAGGAAAATGTTGAGTGGAAATGCTGCTTATCAATAAAATGAAAGGCTGTCCACTGTTCCTTGTTAAGTGTCTTATAATGTTGCTTCGAATCGAATACAAAAAGAAAGAAATCCTGTTAAGAAATGAGTTTGGCAGCTAGATGGAAAGGGTTATTTCCAACGTTGTCTTGCTAGTTCTTCAATGTTCTGAGAACCAATATATCCACAACATAGATCACCATTATTAAACTTCTACTCTCCACTGCAAAACCAAGAATGGACTTTCCTTTCTTGCTTAGCTTCTCCATACAATCTGGCAATGTTTGATCAGCTCTCCCAACTACTTTAAGGTGGGATTTACTTGCTGCAATGTGAAGTGGGGAAGAACCATTTTCATCCAACCTATAGGCACTGCATGGGTATTTCGATATCAACTTCTCTACTATCCAATGGTTCCCATATATTGCTGCATAGTGGAGAGGATTTTTTCGATTTTCACCTGCCCCTATGTGTTTGTATATTCTCGTCTATAAGTGCTTCTACAATTCCTGACACATACAAAGGATAAATGAAAAAAGAGGTCTCAAGTCCCAACACCACTGTATTAAAAGGAAAAAAAAAATTTGCTGCTACCTGGGCTTGTAGCTAAAGAAATGGAATAATTCACTTCCCACAAATACCTTCCTAGATTTTTGTATTTTTCAATATACTCTTCGAGATTCCATTTCTTTGGCTGCGAGCCCGGGGTAGCAGGAAAGTTGTTGCAACTCAAGATTGACCAATCTGTCCGAAATCAGCTGGATTTCTGATTAGATTCCTCCAGATTGCCAGCTTCATACATGAACTTACCACTGGCTGCACACACACGCACACGAAAAGCACAGAACCCTGTTTATACTACCATGAAGGAAGTTTTTCCAGCTTGTGCTGAGGCTGGGTATGCTCAAGCTCGGATCCGAGGTCTGGTTAGCCTGCGCGGGAATTTTACATTCCCATGGTCATCAGATATCTCGTTTGAAAATTCTGTCAAACCCATTGACTGTAGAGTGAATTGGAAGGGGGTTGGAATTAACACAGGCCGTCCATACGTGCAAGCTACTCTCCACCTGAAAAAATTTGGCTGCTAAAGGGTTGCGGCAACCCTATTGACAGCCAAAGAAATAGAATCTTTTACCTTCTCCTTTTGGTTCATAAATATTCCTCTACATTTTTATATTGTAAAAAATACCCTTCTAGATTCCATTTTTTTGGCTCCCAGCAAAGAGCCAAATCTTGTCCTCTCCACTATGCTCATGGGATCCAACGTCCATCAGCATGTGTATTAAACCACAAGTCAACGGTGCATTAATTCCTCACTCTAACTTCCAATACCACCCCATCCCGCTTCCTAAAAAAAAGAAAAATAATAATAATAAAAGGAGAAGAGTTGAGGTTACTAAAATGGTTCCAGTGCACAGCCACATACAAGGCTTTCTCGCCTTTGGGTCCATCATAAGCTGCTAGGTGTTGTAGGATCAGCTTTACCATTTCTAACTCTCCCATTAGAGCAGCCAAGTATAGCAGAGACGACTCATTGGCCTTGGTGGTGGCGGCATCATCTTTGTTATCGCAATATGGCCAACCAGGGTCGGCCTCAGTCAGCAACTGTGCAACTTAAGATTATTGTTTTCAATAGCCTCATGCAAGGGCATATAATTATCCTTGTTTCTCAATCTCAGCTTCTCAGCTGCACCTGCACTATCAATACCAGCAGGTGAATTTGAGATAAGAAAACGAGCTATACCGTGATTTCCAGTCTTTGCCACGACATGCAGCGGAGTGTCGCCCTGGGAGTTGTACTGTGTAAGGAGCGACGGACACTGCCTGCAGAGCTCTTGCACAAACTGCTCTTGTCCATAGTACACAGCAATATGAAGGGCTGCGTTCGATGTGGGCTCCGTTGTTTGCTGATCTAAGTCAGGGATTTCGCGTTGGTTTAGCAGCCCAGTATCACCATTTCTTGCAGCCCAGTAAAATCCACGGTTTATCACAAGCTCTCTCTCACGCAGCAACACACACACACACACACTTACAGACCCAAACAACGTAAAATGTTTGATGAATTGATTGAAAGATACATCGTAGGCTATTTAAAAGGAGCTTCTAAAGAATCATGATCAGTAGTCCCCAAGGAAACCCTTGCATCAAAAGAAAAGCAGGCTTATTGTTGGACTCATGTTCCCTCATAATCTTTAATTGTTCTTGCCTTGCGAGCAGTGAAAGAATAGGAGAGTTGTACTTAGATTTCTCTTTTGGTCAAAGATCTTTGCTTTGAATATTGTTCTAGTGGGTCCAATACTATCATTTTGGGATTATTATATAACTCTATAACTCCCAACAACTCCTCACACGTAGGCAGAATAAGATGACACTACATACGTGGAAATATTCATGAGAGAAAGACATACAAGAGATGACTCTTACTTTACAATATTCTGTGGATCGAAGGGACGCGGGGGCTCCTATACCGCCCTTCCTCCTTATCCTTCTATTTACATCCATCAGATAACCCAGGTATTATTCTGGTTTCTGCCCCCACTTAATGAAGACAATTATTAATCATGGAAGTATAGTTGATGTGTATAGCCTTCTTGCCTATGAACAGAAAATTTTGTTTTGTTCAAGGGAAACTACTAGACCGAATGCCTCAGATCAAATCTTTTATATGGGAAAGAATGAAAGATGCAATGACATAATATTGCCTTGGATTCTGAACTCCTTAATCTCTAGAGATCTAGCAATCAATCTCTTGCATATCAAATGATGTGTTTTAAGCCAGGAAAGAAATAGAAGACCGGCTGGTTTTCATAGGAAAATGTAACTAGTGCGCTATTGGTTAAGATTAATACACTACTCTAATCCTTCCAACATTAAGTGCATACGTCATGAACTTAACCATGGCTTGCGTAAGCGAAACCTAAAAGGTTAAGAATGAAACTTGTTCTACAATCCTCTCTTGCTTTTTTCTTGGGTGGAATGAATTGGTTAAGAATTTGCTTGTCAATCTCTTCCTAATCAAGATATGTAAAGAGCACATGACAATAAAGGAAAAGGTATCTATAGAGATGATGAAAGGACAAAACAGATAAATATGCTCATAAATGACATAACCCTCTCGGACCCCCTCCTCCGTCTATTAAAGGCGGTGACGCAGACCATACTCCGCTCTAGCTTTTTTTTTCCGCCGCTATTTGACTTTCCATTGTTTTGTGCGTGTAGTTCCCCTTTTTGTGCTTGTTGGTTGTTTCCGCCCTTGTGTGTGTCCTCCTATCCTGTAAGAGGGTTTGCCATGACTTGCAGTCCGTACACGATGGTGGCGAAGCTGCTGATGACAACGATGATAATGTATCTCGAGCGCTATTCGCCGCAGCCCTTACGCCCTCTCGGGGTTCCGAATCAGTTATCGCAACAATTATTAGACTTGTTGGGACTTCGGGAGAGAGGAAGAGATCCTCTGATCTGTTTCACCCTAGCTCTTTTTCTGGCTCCTCATTCAAAGGCACTCTGATCCAGGAGATGCTTCTGGGCCAGTTCGTTGTTGTCGGTAAGCAGGGGAGGAGGGATATGGGAGAGGTGCGTCCACTTGTGGACTTGACGAGGAACATAGAGATCGTCGATCTGAGGTCTTTCTTGTCTACCCATTTGAGCTGCTGTCAGAATAACCATGTTTTCTCCGCCCTTTTTGCTTTTCTCGGCATCGCTGATGCGGGAGCGGGATCTGTTGCTATTGTTGCAATCTCAATTCTCATCGTCGAAGTTGTTGTTGGGACCGTGGTTTTTCCATCCGAGGCAGATTTAGGGTCAACACCAACACCTACAATTGGGGCCTTGACTGATCTCGGCCCAAGGCATCGGTGGGCGACACTGGAGTGCTCAGAAATTGGGGAGATGGAGTTTGCATTGGATTCGAAACCAAAGATGGCTTTGTTAGCGATGGTTTCGTCAATGGTGACTTTGTCGGCAGTGGAGTTGGTGGTCATACCCCGACCATTCTGGATCGGAGTATCCAAGCCATAATCATGTGATTTGGTAAGTGGACTTTATAGAATGTGGGGCCTAGACAAGTTGTCACCCATCATTCCATATGGAATTCTGTCTGCCATGCCCAAGCCCTATGCGGTTATGTTCGCCATGCCCCTTGTTCTTTTTTATTCTACCCAATATGTGGGTCCTGTAACTGATTGTCCTGTAAGCTGTGTCTACAGCAATTTGGCTGACTTTGTGTTGGCCATCATGTTCAAGAAGCATAAAGTGTTGGTCAGCTTTGTCAATTATTGGTCTTGTGTTGGGTCATATGCATACCGTGATGCTTTGTGTCTGGAATGCGCCACACTATTGGCCACTTTGGATAGACCTATCCACTTGATGAAGGATATTGTATCCGATTGGTGCTATTTTTACGGCAAGTTTGTTAGGGAATCTTTTGGTTTCGACCATTCCCTACCCTAAAAGGTTGCCTTTGGCATGTCAAGCAGCTTGGTCACATTCCATTCTTAGGCTTTCGGTATTTTATACCTAAGCCTTGTGTTTTTCATACCTCTGTCTGCCTTGTATTTCTTAGCTTTAATTGAATGAAATTCTGTTTATAAAAAAAAAAAAAAAAAAAAATCCTTTCTAAAGAGACTTATCAGTGAAATTAGATTTCGGGGAAATTGCAAAAACTACCCTACCTCAAACTTAGCCTATATTCACAAAAACTACCCTACCTCAAACTTTTTTTCTGATACTCCCCTGCTTTTGGATTTTTACATCTTCTTCTCCCTTGCTTTTTTTAAATGCCTAGATTACCCCTCTTTTTCATCTGTAACCTATTAATCACTTTTTAAAAGGTGTGAAAACGATACCATGAAGGTGTGTAAACTGTACCATGACCAAAATTGGAACTTGGTGACAGAATATATAGAATCACAATTCCTAAACCATAATAAAGATCTTGCCAATACACCATAAATCGTTTCAACACAAAAAGGGTAAATGACATGCCATTCACCGTCGATGATATGTTTCCATCGAAACTTTAAGCAGCTATTGATGCCGTCCTTGTACGAATGAACAACCTTCTTCCTTCTTCAATGGAGACAGATTTCTCCCCTTACTATTCTCTCAATGCACTTCTCTAATGGTGAGAATAGTACGTAACCATATAAGGGGGGCCTAGTCTCCTTTAATAACATATTACCTAAATCCCATCAAGGTAGGCCAATTAATTAGAGAACAAATGATCCCTATTCACAACCAAACTAATATGGTGGGAATCCTTAATAGAATCCAAGATATTATACAATCAAATCAAATATTGGATTTCCATAATGGAACCCAATTAATGGGTCCATTGGAATAAATAAGGAAAAATAGAAAATAAAATCCTACAATCTCCCACTACGACCATATGACCAATTCACAACAATCCTAGTTTTAGTTATGAAAAACAAGTTAAAAATTTTGTTTGTTAAAACAACAATTTTAGGATTCCAACAGTTTTAGATAACAACTTAATGTGGCCACTTCAACAAAACACCACATCTGTTGATTGCATTCAATAATACCTTGAATAAATGAAACTCTTGATAAGAACTATGGCAGTTATGCGTCATTTATCAATCGACACACTCCCTTCCACATTCACAGTATCTACAATCCTACCCAAATATATTCTTAAGCAGGGAAACAAATAATAAACAGTCCAAACAACAATATCTCATTTATATCAAATAAATGTATACACAATAATAAAGTAAGAAACATTCAGAAACCACACGAAATGTGATCGCTATAAAGGAGTGTCATATACGAAAAAAAATGACCATAACACATTAATCCTTAATCAGACTCATGTCTATAATAAGATCCATATAGAACTTTAGTGCATTTATACCATAGTCATAATCATCATATTGGTTATGATATGTACAATCATAGTTGTGTCGCCTTGTCATCCAGGCCTTTTTTTGGTAGAAAGCGAGGGACGCCATTGTGAATGTGAGGAAAGCGGTCGCCTTAGGTGTTAAGGCATCACCTTAGGCACTTGTCTGTATATTCTGATTGTAATTGTTTAATTTGATGAAGTGCAGGTTTTAAAATGAGGTGAGATGCATGGAATCATTTTACTCCTTAAGTGAACAAAAAAAACAAAAGGGGGGGAATACAACGTGAAAGGCTGAAATAACTCCTCTGTTTCTCTCTCTCAATTAAGTGCTCCAACCTAAACCTAGAGAAGAACTTGGCACTGGATTTGGTCGATTGAGATTAGGAAGTTAGACTTGGCACTGGTTTCGACTTTCAGGTATGTTCTTCTTCTTCTTCTGGCAACACTGCTTTCATGCCATATATCCATTTTAAGAGAATTTTCATCTATAATGGCATGTGAAAAATATGTCATTCTTGATTTCAATATCGAATTTTGATTCTTTGAGATACCCCATACAACCATTTAGAATAACAGACCTCTTAACCTTCAAATGTCTTAACATAAATTTTAAGTTGAAGAACATTCACATTATTCTCTGTGATAACTACATCATAAAGTGGTACATCATTCATAGTTTGTTTGTTCCACAGGATTATTTTCAATGGTCACATGTGGGATTATTCTCTGTGATACTATCATGATGCACACATTACATGGTTTCTCACTCCCACTAATGTTACCATCCTCTAATAATCTAGTAGTTTATATTTACACAATTCTGGTACTACTTGTGGCTTCAAAAAAAATGTAGTCATTTGACCACTAACAATTACCCATAAAAAAAATAATAATTTATGGTTTTAAGATCCAATTTTCTTTTATGGAATTCATATAATAAAGCATTTACCTTTCATGCTACGTACCAATTTCATAAGATTATGGTTGCATCTTTCTGCAATGCCAAGGGTACCAAGAACTATATATTGGGGAGTTATACCCTTTACCTTAATAAATCGGACAAATTCAATAATCCTCATGACGATTATTGTATTTGACATAGATCGCTTATCTTTACTGCAATCTCAACAATAGTAAAATAAGTGAAGTCAAGAATTGGCAATATTCTTTCCTTTCCCTCACTAATCTCTCCATTCTAGGTCTAAATTTATGACTAAAGCATTCATGTCATGAAGGCAAGGAATCAACATTATCAAATTCATGTTTTGATCCAACACTTACATTCAAAGTAAGAAGAAAATTCCTAAAAAACTAATCCAAGATAATTTTATAAAGATCATCTAAATATCTAGTATAAACTTGATTATTATCTTTATAAACACTAACTTTATTCAAAGTAAAGTTGCATCTTTCAGAATCAAGTCTAGATATAGAAAATAAGTTTGAAACATAGAGAGTATTCATAAGGTGTACCTGGAATCCATTATCGTCATGCGAGAGGGAGAGAAAATCAGGGGTTAAAATATTTATTAATGGAAGAGAAAACCAAGAGAAGTCATGCTAGGTTGTGCGAGAGAGATCGAGAGAAAAGGGGTCAAGGGTAGAAAGAAAATCAGGGGCTGGGATAGTTATTAGGGGGACAGAAAATCAAGACAATTTTTTTCTAATTCATGGAGAGATAGAGGGAGAGAGAAAATCGAGCGTTGGTATAGTTATTAATGTGAGAAAAAATCGAGAGAAGTCATGCTAAGTAGTGCGAGAGAGATCGAGAGGAGAGAGATTCGAAAAAGGGGTTGGGGATAGAGGAGGGAAAATCACGGGGTGGGATTGTTATTAGTGGGTGAAAATTGAGAGAATTTTTGCTCGGTCGGGCAAGAGAGATCGAGGGAGAGCGAAAATCGGGTGCTAGGATAGTTATTAGTGGGAGAGAAAATTGGGAGAAGTCATGCTAGGTTGTGCAAGAGATCGAGAGAAGAGAGGGATTCGAGAAAGGGGTCGAGGTAGAGGAGAGAAAAAATAGAGGTTGGGATAGTTATTAGTGGGAGAATAAAACGGGAGAATATTTGCTAGGTCATGCGAGATCGAGGAAAAGAAAATTGTGTCCTGGGAGAATTATTAGTGGGGAACAAAATCGGGAAAAGTCATGTTAGGCCATTCGAGAGAAATCGAAAGAAGAGAGATTAAAAAATGTGGTTGGGGACAGAGGAGAGAAATTGGGGGCTGGGATAGTCATTAGTGGGAGAGAAAATCAAAAAACATTTTGCTAGCTCGTGTGAGAGATCGAAGGAGAAAGAAAATCGAGTGCGGACATAGTTGTTTAGTTGGAGAGAAAATTGGGAGAATGTTTGCTTGGTCATGGGAGGGAGAGAAAATGGGGGGTTGGGATAAAGAAAATTGAGAAGTCATGCTACATCGTGTGATCATCCATGACCTGGTGGCTAGGAGATCGAAACTGCCTCCCGACATTCTCGGGGTAAGGCAACGTATTTTTCACCGGACCTTGCACATATGGGAGCCTCATGCTCCGAGTGCACACTTTCTATTTCATCCATAGTTAAAATAGTTATTAGTGGGAGAAAAAATCGATTGAAGTCATATTCAGTCATGCGAGAGAGATCGAGAGGAGAGATACAAAAAAGGGGTTGGGGTAGAGAAGGAGAGAAAATTGGGGCTAGGATAGTTATTAGTGGGAGAGAAAATAGAGAATTTTTGCCAAGTCATGCGAGAGAGATCGAGGGAGAGAAAATCGGGTGTTGGGATAGTTATCAGTGGGAGAGAAAATCGTGGGAATCTTTTCTAGGTAAGTACAAAAGGGAGAGAAAACCGTGTTGAGATATTTTTTAGAGAAATCATGTTGAGACATTTTTTGGAGGGAGAGAAAATTGAGAGAATTCATGCTATGTCATACGAGAGTGATCAGGAGAAGAGATATATTTGAGAAAGGGGTCGGGGTAGAGAAGAGAGAAAATCAGGTGCAAGGATAGTAAGTAGTGGGAGAGATAATCGGGGGTTGGACACTTATTAGTGAGAGAATCGAGAGAAGTAATGCTAGGCCGTGCGAGAGATTGAGAGAAGAGAGATTCGATAGGGGGTTGGGGGACGAGGAGAGGAAATCAAGGGCTGTAATAGATATTAATAAGAGAGAAAATAACCACAAAGGCATCCCTATTGACCCAATGTGTATCATTTTAGGAGAAGAAGCTTCTGATCCCATCAAGGGAAAAATCCTTCCGCCCAGTTGCCATGGCTGCGAGCTAAGCTGCTAGGAGATGGCTGCCCCTCTAGCCGGGAGCATCCCCTTGCCGGATAATCCTTCCACCCCCCTGTTGCATCCTCTTCCTCCCCCTTCGGCCACCTTCGCCCCCCCTCCCAATTCAAGCAATCGGTTTCTGGCCCTTCCAAGTGCCTACCTCTCCACTCTGTCCCCCCCGTTCCCAGAGGAGATTCCCGAATTACAGTCTGTCCTAAGGGTCTCCTTGACTCTGAGGCATCTTGTTGGAACAACTCTCTTGGAACATTTCTTGGGTAAGTAACCACCTTTCCATATTGTGAAGCTCTCCTTGTTAAAACAATGTAGACCTGTCGGCGCTGTGGACTTTTTCCTTTTGTACCATGGCTTCTTTCTATTTCGGTTTTCCAAGGAGCAAGATCGTTTGAGATGCCTCGAGGAAGCGCCATGGCTTGTGGGACGCACTCCCATTTTCCTCAGGCCTTTTCCTCAGGCCTTGACACAGGCAGCTACTACTCAACCGTGCAGAACTCACCACCATCCCAATCTGGATTTCCCTCCCTGGCATCCCCCTCAACTTCTAGTGTGTTGATGGATTGAGTGTTGTCGGATCGGTTTCGGGCACCCCCCTTTACACTGATGATCAAACAAATAAGAAGGGCAGGCTTGCTGATGGAGAACCCTTAGGGAAGAGAAGGAAAATCAGAGTAGAGAGGGGGAAAAAAAGGAGAATCACACTCAACACATTCATTCAATAGTCAAAATCACTCTCTAAATCTTCAATCGATTACAACCAATATATAGGAAAATAGGAACATGAAATTAGAAACTTATCTGAAATGGAAACTAGCCTAAACTAGGAAACAACTATAAAAAGGAAACCAAAGCAAGAAAGTAAATCCTACTCCTACGTTCAAGTTTGGAAAATAAAAGCATGAAATAAAATACCAAGTAAACTACTAATTTTCTTTCCAACCCTTGTTGGACCAAAACCCTGGGATGGACCGGTTCTTCTTGTCTCTTGGCTTCCAAAGCCGGTCCAACCAAGAAAGGGCAGCCGTATCTGCATCAACTCTCCTCCTCTGAAAAGAACTCGACTCTGTCGAGTTAGGGAAAGGACCGAGGAGACCGTCGGAAGGAATACGCTGAATGAGGAATGATCCCACCATCTTCTTGAGCTCAATTTCAGGGAGATCTTTGGCAGGATGAAACTTCATAGTCTTGTTGGCATGCTTGAAGGCATAGGTATTGGCATAGCCACAATGCTGTACTTTCTTATCAAACAACCAAGGTCGACCAAGAAGGATATGGCACACCTTCAGAGGGAGAACATCACATTGGACTGTATTTTTAAATCCACCAATAGAATATGTGACTAAACACTTATCTGTGATTTTGAGATTAGTGTTGTTCACCCACGCAACCTTGTAAGGATTAGGATGTGGTTCTGTATTCAATCCCAGCTTACGAACAGCGTCTTCAGAGACAACATTAGTGCAACTGCCTCCATCAATGACCAAGGTTAGCAACTGATCATTGCACTTCACACGAGTCTGAAAAATACTACTGTAGCGCCAATCTTTATTTTCAGTGGCCTTCTGAGTGGTCAACACATGACAAATGACATAAAAAGGATGTTGATCCTCGTCACTGAGAATGTCATTGACTTCACCTGTTGCACGCTCTTCTCTTAAATCAACTGTGTCAGAACCAAGTTGCTCTTCGGGAATATATGGTATAGGAGAATCCTTATCAATAAAAGCAACCAAACGGCTGGGACATTGAGCACTGATATGTCCAAATCCATGGCATGAGTAGCACCGAACTGTAAATTTTGAAGAATCAGAAGGTTTATCTGAACCACGCCGAGGGGGTGAGTATGGGCGAGTAGGCCGTGAAGATGACATTTCAGAGACATGTCGAGGTGGAGAATACGGCCGACTAGGTCGTGAAGAGGCCATAGATGTAGCACTAGCCTGTGGTTTGCTAGATGACCTCTCTTGGGTAGGACACTGTTTCCAAACGGAACTAGTACCTCGAGAAAAAGTATCTGCAAAATTTCTCCGGTTGTATAGGCGTTTCAGACTTTCCTCAACCTGATATGCTACTTGTACGGCGTCTTCCATGGTAGGTAGTCGACTAGATGCAAGGGCAGCACTAAGTTGAGGGTGCAAGCCATTGCGAAATTGGGCCACTAAGACTTCTTCATCCCACTCAAAGTCAGAACGAGTGGCCAAATAATAAAATCTAGCAACATACTCTTCAACTGTCAAATTCTCTTGTTTTAACTGTGCAAACCTAAGATGCATGCGTTGCTTGTAATCAGAAGGCAAGAAACGCCGATTCATGATTTCATACATTTCAGCCCAAGTAGTGACCAAACCAATGCCTCAGGTTCAGTTCTGTTGTTGTTGCTTGATCCACCAGACTCGAGCCGTGCCTTTCAGTTTGGCCTCTACAAATAGGATCTTTCGAGCCTCAGTCAACCCGTACCATCTGAAGAATGTATCTAAGCTGTGAATCCAGTCAAGGTACAATTCTGGATTATTGTCTCCATAAAAATCAAGGACATCCAATTTTGCTGCTCTCTTTGCTCCATCATCATGTCTACCAGTCCAATTTCGAAAGCATAAAAAGCGAAAAATAGACCCCTTCTCTCCTATGCGGGGATTTCTAGGGTTTCAGTTCCGGGAGTGTTTCTGGGTTATTTGAGTAGGTAGGTGATGAATTTTAGGGTTTTTGTGATATGTAGGGGACTTTTCCAGGTTTCTAGTGAGATTGTCCGTGTACGTGACATATATGCTAGAAAGCATGATTTTTTGAGGATGATCGCACGAGATCTATTGGTCCAATTTTTACGTGTCATATATTGTCGGAATCATGTTTCCAAGCACTATAAAAATTAGACCTTCCTCTCTCCCACATAGGGATTTTTAGGTGGTGGTGGTGGTAGTGTTACTGGCGGATCCTGTGGAGTGGTGTTGGAAGAATCCCCAGATTGAATGGGACTCTTTCCTTTATCTGCTGCCACCAAACGATCAATAGAAACTTGTATGGATTCCACCATTGTTTTTAGGGACGTGACCATGTCAGTGAGAGCATCAAATTTTGTATCGGTTTCTCCTTTATAAGAATTCAGCTGCTGAACAACTTCACTATTGGCTACCATGGTGATGATTAACAAAATAGCACTCAAGAATATATGGTAGAATAGTAAATAATTTTTTTTTTTTTTGGAAGGGCAGAATTGCAATTACTTGAGATTCAAGTAAACCACAAAGGATATCAAGTGTGGGCAGGGAGCTAAATGTAAATAAGAAAAAAATGAGGGATAGAAGGAATTAATAGATAAAAAAGGGGTAATTCTGGAAAATCAAAAGAATTAAGGGAAGAAAAAAAACAAAAAGAAATCGTGGGGAAGAAAAGGGTTACCGCTGGCCGACTGAAGGGGTAGTGAGGAGTTTAAGCCAGCGAGGAAGGAGAAAGAGAGATCCAGTGCTCTTTTCTTGGCTATGGCAAGTAGAGGCGGAAACCTAGGGATCTTCGACTCCAACAATGGATCGTGACTTACATGGGGGTTGTGATTAGCGGTGGTGACTTCAATCAGCTACGGGGACTTCGCAATGACGAAAGTTGACATGCAGCGGGAGGCGAGAAACTGGGAACCAGGTATGTCTGCTTTCTTTCTTCTTTCTTTCTTTTTTTTTCTTGGTTTGATCTTGCTTCTCGCTGCCTCTTCTCTTCTTCGTCCTTCGCTTCCTTCTGGTTCTGTTTTCTCTCTCTGCTCTTTTTTTTTTTTTTTT
>NC_056565.1:5714134-5779363 GCF_013358625.1 Macadamia integrifolia
GAAGGAACAGAGGAGGTGGTAGGGCAGGGAGGTTTTGGGATTTTTTTTTTCTCAGTATCGGTGGAAGCCGACACAGAGAATGGGAAGGGAAGGAGAAGGATGGGGAAGGAATAGGATCCTTCGGCTCTGATACCAAGTTGATGGAGAACCCTTAGGGAAGAGAGGGGAAATCAGAGTAGAGGGGGAAAAAAAAAGAGAATCACACTCAACACATTCATTCAATAGTCAAAATCACTCTCTAAATCTTTAATCGATTACAGCCAATATATAGGAAGGAACATGAAATTAGAAACTTAACGGAAATGGAAACTAGCCTAAACTAAGAAACAACTATAAAAAGGAAACCAAAGCAAAGAAGTAAATCCTACTCCTACGTTCAAGTATGGAAAATAAAAGCATGAAATAAAATACTAAGTAAACTACTAATTTTATTTCCAACCCTTGTTGGACCAAAACCCTGGGCTGGACCGGTTCTTCTTGGCTCTTGGCTTCCAAAGCCGGTCATACTGGTCCAACCAAGAAAGAGCAGCCGTATCTGCATCACTTGCGTACACTAGAATCTCTGTTGAAATGAAGGCTGACGAAGAGCTCCCCTCCTCTATTACAATCCAGGATGGTGATGACTTTACTTTTCAACAACAGGTTCTGTACGATTAGAAACCTCCCCATTGCCACGGCTGCAAGGTGTTTGGCCACAACATGAACACCTGCTCCCGAGAGACTGCCCTTTCTCAAGGAGATGTTCCTTGCTTGCTGACCTAGAGAAATCTGTCCGATTACGAGAACGATCCAGAATGTTTGAACCTGCTCCCCAACACTCTCTTCGTTTAATGGCTAGAGGTAGAGGAAGAAGAGGCAGAGCTCAGGAAAGAAATCCCTTTAGGGCTGCCGCTACAACTTCTGGCGAGCTTCCCTTAATCAACCCTTTGGTCCATGGCACAGCTTTGTCCATTGGTCTGAATCGTTTTGCCATTTTGGCTAATGACTCTGACTGCATAGCTGAACCAATACCGCCAAAAGCTCTCAACATCGAGGCGCGAGAAACCTCTTCTATTGGTACTACTTCGGAAAGTGACTCCAACTCCTTGGACACTTCCTCCTCTGAAGATCTAGCTCAATCTTCGGGCTCCGATTCCGATGAGGGTACCTCGGATTCTGACGACAACTCCTCTGGATCCTCAGCTTCCAAGAGTTCTCAGTCAACGTCACCTTCTCAGCCCTCCCCCCAAGGCGAGTTGCTTCTCCCCCCCTTTGTCGTCAAATAAAATGGCTGGTCCCCTTTAAGGACTGATGAGACTTGTTCTGAACCCCTCGTGAAATTGGACTCTATTCCTTCGGTAAGCCCTTTGTTTGGGCCCATTATTCTAGACCCCTCCTCCATATCCAAGCCCACTGTTCCCGTTGCCTTTGGGAGCCCAATTTCTTGCCCAGCCCTGCTAACAGCCTTAGCCCATTAGCCCATCTTCTGCCCAGACCCCTCTGCCTATTAAACCCATGCCTCCTGCCCAAGCCCATAACCAGTCTCAAGCTCCAATATCCCACGGTCCCAACTTAAACCCATCTTCCCCGGGTCTGGTTTCGATTCTTCAGAAGCAGACTCCGACCCTATTGGCCCCTCCTTCCTCGCCCAACAGCTCCATCCTTCCTGCAAAGGGAAAACAGAAAAAAATTGTCCAAGCGCCAAACCAGCACTAAGCCTGCTACCCTCCCTCCTATCCGTAGCCACACCTCCCCAACCCCTCGTTCTTATCAGAGGAGGAACAAGTCCCATCCATGACGGAAGTTCACCACCCATCTACGGAGCAGTCGTCGCCATCTCCAAATTGTTCCTAATGTCCCGCGGCCTTGTGCGGAACTCCAGGGGGCTTAATTCCCCTTCTACCATGCCGTAGTCAGATCTCTGATTAAAGAATTGAGGCCTTCCTTTTGCTGCCTGCTAGAAACCCATGTCAAGGAGTCTTCTTTGGCCAGAATTATAGCCTCTTTTGCCCCTAGTTGGCTCTTTCTCTCCAACCATTCTTCTCACCCCAATGGCCGCATTTGTTTCTTGTGGGATCAAGCAAAGCTGAATGTCTCCCTCCTTTCTTCTTCTTCCCAATTTATCCTTTCAGATATTTCTTGCAGTACCTCCTTCCTCACTACAATCTATGCCTCTAATAGGGTGGCTGAGAGAGAATGTCTTTGGAATGATATTAGGCTACTGGCAAACCAGACTGGCTCTCGGCCTTGGGGAATTTGTTGTGACTTTAATGTAGTCAAGTACTCTCATGAGAAACAAGGAGGGGGGGCCCTTGACATTGCTAGTGTTGAGGCTCTCAATGCATGTATTGAAGACACCTCTGTTGATGAAATGGTCTGGCAATAAATTCACCTGGAATAATAAAAGATTGGGGCAGTCTCGCATTGCTTGTAAGCTTGACAGAATCCTTGTGAATGAAGCTTGGCTTACTTCCTTTCCTGCATCCCATGCACCCTATGAGACTCTTGGTAATTTTGACCATTGCCCAATCTTCTTTACCATCCATCCCAACACCTCCTTTGGCCCTAAACCCTTCAAATTTTTTGACATGTGGACTTCACCCGGATTATCCCCCCATTGTTAAGGAGGCATGGTTGAAGCATGTCAATGCCCTTTCCACCCCCCTCTTAGCCTTGGCCAGAAAATTGAAAATTGTCAAGATCGCCCTCAAAGCTTGGAACTCTTAACTCCTTCGGGGATAATTCTTCTCAGGTTCTTGTATACAGGATCAAGCTCTCATCCATTCAGGTCCAGTTGCAATTGGATCCCCGCAATCATTCCCTGGCTGAGGAAGAGAAATCCGAGGCTAATATCCTATCCTCTCTCTTGGCTCAAGAAGAGAGTTTCCTTAAGCACAAATCCAGAATTAATTGGTTGGAGCTTGGTGATTCAAACTCAACCTATTTCCACAGATCTGTGAAAGGGAGGAACAATTTCAATACCATCCTCATGCGAACAATTCTAATGGAACCCAAGTTTGCAAAGTTGATGAGATTAAGTAGGCGGCTACCTATTTCATGAGCTTGTTTAATCCTGCTCCATCTCCTGCAGCTCAAATTCCTATGGGTCTTTTGAATAAGTTCATCCCTGACTCCATGTCTGGAATGCTTATGGCTATCCCCACTGATGATGAGATTTCAATTGTCATCCTCTCCCACAAAGCAAGCAAAGCCCCTGGCCCAGATGGCTTCAGTATGGGATTTTTTACTTCCTCTTGGGACCTAATCAAAGAGGACTTGATCAATGTTGTTAAGAGTTTCTTCTTCAACCCGAGCCAGGTTAAGGGAATTAGTCACACTTTCCTCTGTCTTATCCCTAAAAAGGAGGATGCGGATTCAATGACCGACTTTAGGCCTATCTCCTTGTGTAATCTCCTTTATAAATTCATTGCCAAGATCCTTGCTAATAGAATCAAGCAAGTGGGTGACTCTTTGGTTAGCAACAACCAATCGGCCTTTATTCCAGGGTGGAGCATTGGGGATAATATTATTCTTTGTCACAAAATGGTGAGAGGTTTTGAAAGAAAGGCTCACTCTCCATCTGCCCTTATGAAAACTGACATACATAATAAGGCCTTCGACTCTCTCAGATGGGACTACATCATTTCGATCTTATCCAATATGAGATTTCCTCCAATTTTCTTTAATTGGATACATCACTGTATTTCCTCCCCGTGCTTTTCTGTGTTGGTAAATCGTAGTCCGGCTGGGTACTTCTCCTCAGTGGGAATCAGACGGGGATGCCCCCTTTCCCCTTACCTCTTTTGTTTAGCCATGGAAGTGCTATCCAGAAGCTTACAGCTGGCCACGGACCAGGGCGTCATCTTTACCATCCCCAAATGTAAGCCTTCAAAGCTTACCCACCTTGCTTTTGCAAATGATCTGATGATCTTCTCCAAAGTCGATTCTTCCTCTCTTCAGAGTATCATGGGCTGTTTAAACCATTTTGCTGCTATGTCGAGGCTCCGCATCAATCCGGCCAAGTCTCTCAAATTCTTAGCAGGGATCTCAGATTCGGCCAAAGATTCCTACCAAAGTGAGTTAGGCTTTTTCTTTCGTTTCTTTATTTTATTTGTTTTGCTCGAGGACGAGCAAAAGTCAAGTATAGGGGAATTTGATGTGCACAATAATGTGTGAAATCTTAGAGATATAAGTGTACATTTTGCTCCACTTTGGATAGTGTTACTTCTATTTTTCTTTTCTTTTTTTGCAGTCTTCGAGTCTACAAGAGAGTGCTTAAAATGAACCAAGAATCGGTCCAAGCTTGAACTAACTTGTCCAAAGGCAGCTCATACATTGAACCAAAGTCAGTAGGGGGTGGAACCCACTCATTGGTACCACATTCTCTCCTACAAAATCCTGAAGATTATTCTCTCCTTGCTACCGCACAAGATCTTGAAGATGCTATACAGAGATTCTTTTCTGATTTAGTCAAGATTGCAAGATATTAGTTCATATTGCAGTGAAAAAATAAAATCTATTAATTTTGGAAACAGTTTCTCTTTTTCCTAACACAATATCTTAGAGAATGAGGATTTTTACCAAGATTGAATTTTATTTTATTTTCTTTCTTTTCTTAAAGAAGACTTGTAGAAGGAAGGAGGCAAGACCAAAGCCCTGTAAAAGCCCATTCCCCCCCTCTTGGGAGGATTATTCCCCTTAGTTTATTTTCTTTTTTTTTTTTTTTTTACCTAGTTTATGCTTAATTCTCTTCTCTCTCACCTTATGTTTCTTCAAGCTATATTCAAGTGATTAATGATAATGCAATTCAGTTTTTAATTATAAGTCTGTTTAATTTTTAGTTTACTTAGTTAATTTAATTAGTGCAATCCATAGTTCTAGCTTTCAAACTTTCTAGTTATAAGAAAGAATTGGTTCAAGTGACAAGAATCAAGAGTTTTCAAGTTCAAGAGAGCAAGTTCTTCATCAATAATTATGTTCCAATACCATCACTCCAAGTCAATCAAGTTTCAATTCAGCTTACACATAATCAAGGTATGACAATGTTTATTAATAAAATTAAGATTTTTATTTAAATACTAGTGGAATTAGGATTTTTATGCTTTTTTTTTTTTTCCTTCTAGATTAAATTTTGAATTACTATCTACTTAGTGTGTGTATGTGCGTGACCTCAATTTGTAGGTGCTAAAACTGAAGAGGTGTGTTTGGCTATGCCTCCCTCAGAATTTTGGCCTATTGTTTGAGGATCTTTAATTGGTAAGAGCTCAAATTGACGATGATGTGTACCATATCACCTCTCTCCGATATTAAGCCTACTCATTAAAGACTGATATTTTATTCATGAATATTATTTTTTTTCTTCGTGTTCTTATTTACATATGTGCTCTAATTGAAGGTGATGCCTATTCCTCTTAGAAATTTGGCCGATGTATTAAGAATTTTTCTTTACTTACTTGCTTTCTATTTCAGTTCTTTATTTATTAGTTTAGTTTTATTATTTGCAGATTCATTTTTTTAGTTCCTATTTTCAGCATTTATTTTACTTCTCTAATTAAAGTAATTCGACGATAGAATTATTTAATTTAGATGTTGAATGTGTTGGTCGTTTTCTTTCATTTATATGCATGTTCTAGGACCATAATCTAAAATCAATCATCCTTTGTTCACTCTTGCCGTACTCAGAGTAAGTAAGATAGAGTGACTAATCTCCTTGTAATTGACTCGCTGGCTATAATATACCGTACGCTTGCAGTAACATATTTTTAAACTCAAACAAGTTTCTCTCCCTCTCTCCCACTAATAACTATCCAAGTCTTCAAGTTTTTGAAGCTCTTGAGTGGGAGGCACAGTAAGATGTTGTTTGAGTTTAAAAATATGTTACCGCAAATGTACCGTATGTTGTAGCCAATGGATCGATCACAAGGAGATTAGTTACTTTATTTTACCTACTCTAAGTACGGCGAGAGTGAACAAGGGATGGTCGATTTTAGATTATGGTCCTAGAACATACATATAAAAGAAAAAAAACGACCTACACATTCAACATCTAAATTAAACAGTTCTAACGCCAGATTACTTTAATTAGAGAAGTAAAATAAATGCTGAAAATAACAACTAAAAAAAAAGAAGCTCCAAATAATAAAACTAAACTAACAAATAAAGAACTAAAATAGAAAGCAAGTAAGTAAAGAAAAATTCTCAATAAAAATCTTAATTCTACTAATAAACTTTGTCATACCTTAATTATGTGTAAGTTGAATTGAAACTTGATTGATTTGGAATGATGGTATTGGAACAGAATTATTGATGAAGAACTTGCTCTCTTAAACTTGAAAACTCTTGATTCTTGTCACTTGAACCAATTCTTTCCTACAACTAGAAAGTTTGAAAGATTGCACTAATTAAATTAACTAAACTATGAACTAAATTAACAAAGTAAACTAATAATTAAACAAACTAACAATCAAAAACTGAATTGCATTAACATTAATCACTTAATTAAAAGCTTGAACAAACATAAGCAGAGAGAGAAAAGAACTAAGCATAAACAAAGCAAAAAAGAAAAAAAAAAAAAGAAAATAAACTAAGGGGAATAATCCTCCTAGGAGGGGAGGGGCAGAAGGGACTTTTATAGGGCTTTGTCTTGCCTTCTTCCTTCTACAAGTCTTCATTAACAAAAGAAAGAAAATAAAATAAAATTCAATATTGGTAAAAATCCTCATTCTCTAAGATATTGTGTGAGAAAATAGAGAAATTGTTTTCAAAATTAACAGAATCTATTCTTTCCCTGCAATATTAACCAATATCTTGCAATCTTGACTAAATTAGAAAGGAATCTCTGTATAGCATCTTCAAGATCATGTGAGGTGGCAAGGAAAGAGAATAATTTTCAAGATTTTGTGGGAGAGAGGATGTGGTACCAATGAGTGGGTTCCACCCTTACTGACATTGGTTCAATGTATGGGCTACCTTTGGACAAGCTAGTTCAAGCTTAGACCGGTTATTGGTTCACTTTAAGCACTTTCTCTTGTAGACTTGGAAACTGCAAAAAAAAAAAAAAAAAACTGAAGTAGTGCTATCCAAAGTGGGGCAAATATACACTTATATCCCTAAGACTTCACATATTATTGTGCTCATCAATAGTTATTAGTGGGAGAGAAAATCGGGAGAAGTAATGCTAGGTTGTGCAATAGAGATCGAGAGAAGAGAGGGATTCAAGAAAGTGGGCGGGGTAGAGGAGAGAGAAAATCGAGGTTGGGATAGTAATTTGTGAGGAAAAAATGGGAGAATTTTTGCTGTCATGCGAGAGAGATCAAGGGAGAGAAAATTGGGTGCCGGGATAGTTATTAGTAGGGGACAAACTCGAGAGAATTTTTACTAAGTCGTGCGAGAGGGAGAGAAAATCTGGGGCTAGGATAGTTATCAATGGGAGAGAATCGGGAGAAGTCATTCTAGGGCATGCGAGAGAAATCGAGAGGAGAGATTCAAAAATGGGGTTGGGGCAACGAAGAAGAGAGATCAGGGGTTGGGAAAGTTATTAGTGGGAGAGAAAATAAGAGAATTTTTGCTAGTTCGTGCGAGAGAGTTTGAGGGAGAGAAAATCAAGTGCTAGGATAATTATTAATGGGAGAGGAAATCGGGAGAATTTTTGCTAGGTCGTGCGAGAGGGAGAAAATTGAGGGCTGGGATAGTTATTAGTGGGATAGAAAATTGGGAGAAGTCATACTACATCGTGCGATCATCCACAATCTGCTGGTCATGCGATCGAAACATCCTCCCGACATTCTCAAGGTAAGTCAGCAAAGTTCTCAACCCCAGGACCTTGCACATACAAGAGCCTCATGCTCCTAGTACACACTTTTTATTTCATCCAGAGCTAGGATAGTTATTAGTGAGAGAGAAAATCGATTGAAGTCAAGTTAGGTCGTGCGAGAAAGATCGAGGGAGAGACAATCAAGTGCTAGGGCAGTTATTAGTGGGAGAGATATCATGAGAATTTTTTTTAAGGCACATGAAAGGGAGAGAAAATCGTGTGTTGAGACATTTTTTAGAGGGAGAGAAAATCGAGAGAAGTCATACCAGGTCGTACGAGAGAGATAGGGAGAAGAGAGACATTTGAGGAAGTAGTCAGAGGTAGAGAAGGAGAGAGGAAATTTGGCGCTAGGATAGTAATTAGTGGGAGAGATTTTTCCTAGGTCATGTGAGAGGGAGAGAAAATCGGGAGCTAGAATAGTTATTAATGAGAGAAAATTGAGAGAAGTAATGCTAGGTCGTGCGAGAGAGACCAAGAGAAGAGACATTCGAGAGGGGGTTAGGGGTAGAGAAGGAGAGAGAAAATTGGGGGCTGTAATAGATATTAATTGGAGAGAAAATGGGAGAATTTCGCTAGGTTGTGCAAGAGAGATCGAGGGAGAGACTCCGTTGCTAGGATAATTATTAATGGGAGAGAAAATCAAGAAAAATCATGCTAGGTCGTGCGAGAGTGACTGAGAGAAGAGTGAGATTCGAGAAAGGAGACAGTGTAGAAAAAGAGAGAGAAAATCGAGGTTGGGATGGTTATTAGTGGGAAAGAAAATCAAGAGAATTTTTGCTAGGCTATGTGAGAGATTGATTGAGAGAAAATTGGGGGGTGGGATAGTTATTAATGGGGAACAAACTCGGGAGAATTTTTGCTAGTTTGTGCAAGAGAAAAAATCAGGGGCTGGGATAGATATTAGTGGGATAGAAAATCGGGAGAAGTCAAGCTAGGTAATGCGAGAGAAATCAAGAGAAGAGAGAGATTCAAAATGGGGTTGGGGGCATCAAAGGAGAGAGAAATCAAGGGCTGCGATAGTTATTAGTGAGAAAATCAAAAGAATTTTTGTTAAGTCATGTTAGAGAGGTTGAGGGAGAGAAAACCGAGTGCTCGCATAGTTATTTAGTGGGAGAGAAAATCGGGAGAATATTTGCTAGGTCGTGCCAGAGGGGGAGAAAATTGGGGTTAGGATAGTTATTAGTGGGATAGAAAAAATCGAGAGAAGTCATGCTACATTGTGAGATTGTCCATGACCTGATGGTCAGGCGATCGAAACAGCCTCCCAAAATTCTCGGGGTAAGCCAACGTAATTCTCAACCCCCCCCACCTTACACATACGGGAGCCTAATGCTGCGAGTACGCACTTTTTATTTCATCCACAACTAGGATAGTTATTAGTGGGAGAGAAAATCAATTGAAATCATGGTAAGTAATGCGAGAGAGATTGAAAAAAGGGGTTGGGGTAGAGAAGGAAAGAGAAAAGTAGGGCTAGGATAGTTATTAATGGAAGAGAAAATAGAGATCTTTTGCCAGGTCGTGTGAGAGAGATCGAGAGAGAGAAAACTGGGTGTTGGGATAGTTATTAATCGGAAGAAAATCAGAAGAATTGAAGATAAAATCGGGGGTTGGGATATTTATCAATGGTCGAGAAAATTGAGAGAAGTCGTGCTAGGTAGTGCGAGAGATTCGAGAAAGGGGGTAGTGAAGGAGAGAAAATCAAGTGACGGGATCGTTATTTGTGGGAGAAAATCAGGGAAATTTTTACTAGATCATGAGAGATTAAGGGAGAGAAAATCGGGCGCTGCGATATATTAGTTGGAGAGAAAATCGAGAGAATATTTGCTAGGTTGTACGAGAGGGACAGAATTGGCTGTTGGGATAGTTATCATAGGGAGAGAAAATCGAGAGAAGTAATGATAGGTCGTACAAGAGAGATCAGGAGAAGAGTGACATTTGAGAAAGGGGTCGAGGATAAAGGAGAGAGAAAATCAGGTGCTACGATAGTAATTAGTGGGAGAGAAAATCGGGATTTTGCTAGGTAACGTGAGAGGGAGAGAAATCGGGGGGCTGGGATAGTTATTAATAGGAGAGAAAATCAAGAGAAGTCATGCTAGGTCGTGCGAGAGAGATCGAGAGAAAAGAGAGAGAGGGGGTTGGGGATAGTAAATAACGAAAGAAAAATCGAAAGAATTTTTGCTAGGTCTAGTGAAGGAGAGAAAATCGGGGGATAGGATAGTTATTAGTGGAAGAAAATTAGGAGAAGTCATGCTAGGTCATGTGAGAGATCGAGAGGAGAGATATTCAAGAAAGGGGTCGGGGTTAAAGAAGGAGAGGTAAAATGGACATTAGGATAGCTATCGATGGGAGAGAAAATCGGGAGAATTTTTCCTAGGTCATGCAAGAGAGATCAAGGTAGAGAAAATTTGGTGCTGGGATAGTTATTAATGGGGGACAAACTCGGAGAATTTTTGCTAAGTCGTGCAAGAAGGAGAGAAAATCATAGGCTGGGATAGTTATTAGTGGAGAGAAAATCAGGAGAAGTAATGCTAGGTAATACAAGAGAAATCAAGAAACGAGAGATTCAAGAAAAGGGTTGGGGGTAGAGAAGGAGAGACAAATTGGGGAATGTTATTAGTGGGAGAGAAAATCATGAGAATTTTTGCTAGGTCGTGGGAGAGAGATTGAGAAAGGGAAATCGAGGGTTGGGATAGTTTTATTAGTGGGAGAGAAAATCGGGACACTTTTTGCTAGGTCGTGCGAGGAGAGAAAATCAAAGGTTCGGATAATTATTAGTGGGATAGAAAATCAGGAAAACTCATGCTACATTGTGTGATCATCCACGGCCAGTTAGTCAAGCGATCAAAACAGCCTCTCGACTATCTCGGGGTAAGAATGCGAAATTTTCACCCCCCCCAAACCTTACACATGCAGGAGCCTTGAAAACGGGGAATGCCTTTTTATTTCGTCCATGTCTAAAATAGTTATTAGTGGGAAGAAAATCAGAAGTCATGTTAGGTTATATGAGAGAAGAGAGATTCGAGAAAGGGGTTAGGGGTAGAGGATAGAAAATCGGGGGTTGTGATAGTTATTAGTGGAAAAGAAAATTGAGAGAATTTTCGCCAAGTCGTGCGAGAGAGATCGAGGGAGAGAATCGGGGCCTGGGAGAGTTATTAATGGGAGAGAAATTTTTTCTGTCGTGCGAAAGAGGGAGAGAAAATCGAGGGTTGGGACAGCTATTAGTGGGAGAGAAAATCAAAAGAAGTCATGCTAGGTGTACGAGAGAGATCGAGAGAAGAGAGACATTCAAGAAAGAGGTTGGGGCAGAGAATGAGGGAGAAAATCGATTGTTGGGATAGTTATTAGTGGGAGAGAAAATCAGTAGAAGTCATGTTATGTCGTGCAAGAGAGATCAAGAGGAGAGATTCGAGAAAGGGGTTAGGGGCCTGGGATAGTTGTTAGTGGTAGTGAATATCGGGAGAATTTTTGTTAGGTAATGTGAGGAGAGAAAATTGGGGGCTGGGATAGTTATTAGTGGGTGAGAAAATCAGTAAAAGTTATGTTATGTCGTGCGAGAGAGATCGAGAGAAGAGAGATTCCAGAAAGGGGTTAGGGGGCTGGAATAGTTATTAGTGGTAAAGAATATCGGGAGAATTTTTGTTAGGTAATGTGAGGAGAGAAAATTTGGGGCTGGGATAGTTATTAGTGGGTGAGAAAATCAGTAAAAGTCATGTTATGTCGTGCGAGAGAGAGAGGAGAGAAGAGAGATTCGAGAAAGGGGTTAGGGGGCAGGGATAGTTATTAGTGGTAAAGAATATCGGGAGAATTTTTGTTAGGTAATGCGAGGAGAGAAAATTAGGGGCTGGGATAGTTATTAGTGGGTGAGAAAATCTGTAAAAGTCATGTTATGTCGTGCGAGAGAGATCGAGAGGAGAAATTCGAGAAAGGGGTTAGGGGGCTAGGATAGTTATTAATGGCAAAGAATATCAGGAGAATTTTTGTTAGGCAATGCGAGGAGAGAAAATCGGGGGCTAGGATAATTATTAGTGGAAGAGAAAATCAGGAGAAGTCATGTTATGTCGTGCAAGAGAGATCAAGAGAAGAGAGAGATTCGATAAAAGGGTTGGGGGATGGGATAGTTATCAATGGTAGAGAAAATCGGGAGAATTTTTGTTAGGTCATGCGAGAGGGAAAAAAATCAGTGGCTAGGATAGTTATTAGTGGGAGTGAAAATCGGGAGAAGTAATGCTAGGTCGCACGAGGGAGACCAAGAAGAGATTCGAGAAAGGGGTTGGGGGTAGAGAAGGAGAAAATGATAGAAATATGGGTTTAGGATAATTATTAATGGGAGAGAAAATCGAGAGAATTTTTATAAGGTCATGCGAGGAGGAGAGAAAATCGGGAGAAGTCATGCTAAATCATGCTATTGCTTTTTTTTCCTTAGTTTTTGTTTGTTTTTCTTTTTATTTTTTAGCTTGCTAAGGATGAAGTCTTACTTTGGCTTTTGGCTAATGATCATACCATTCGGTTGCTTAATATGTGAAAGTAATAATTTTCATTATGGTACCCATCTTGAACACATAAAAACTCTGTTGAGAAAAAAGAAACAAGTATGTGTCTTAAGGTGGGACTCTCTTTTGAAAAATAAGAAACCCTTGTTTTACAGTGTTGGACCATATGTAAGTCTGTGGGTTCCTTGTACTCTTGATTTGGGGTTGAGACATTTTTTTTTTTAGATTGGCATGAGTTGACAAATACACAATTTTAAATGAAGTGTGGAAAGTGATATAAGAGTTGATTTCCTTAGAATTAGATAGGACATTGCACCTCAGGAAGCAGGATGTCTTGATCGAAACTCTTAGGGAAGAAATTTATTAAAGAACTCTGGCATCCCTGTCTATGGGGGCATATGCAAAAAGCAAAACTACATAGTAACTTGGGTGTTTGGTGTTTGCTCCACCATGTCATTCAGGCCAACAGTAGTGCGGTAGGATAGAGTTTATTATAAAAAATTAAAAAAATAAATAAAAAAGGAGAAAGAAAACCACACAGCAGGAAAGTATATGCAAATGTCATCAATGCCTTGGTAACATGTTTGGTCAAAAACACGCCAACGCCTTAGTCTTGGGTTCCCTCTTACTTCACAAGTGGTTTTACCTTAAAATAAGGATGTTTTGAAAGAGACAACGTGAGTTCCGAGTTAAGAAATATGCTCGTACCTGAAATTGATTGTAAGAGAAATTATCTTTGCTCCAGATCAGTATGGCCCTTACTTTTAGCCAAGGTTGGGATTTGTTTTTCCTGAATTTTAGGTGTATATTCAATGCAAACACCCACGACACACAACTCGTCCTCTAGGGGTGACCTAATGGTTTAAAGGTTTGCTGCACATGCTAAGTGCGACCGTGATTCCTACTAAAAGGAGTTAGGTTTTTTTTATTTACTTTTTATGCTTTTTCTTATTGTTTTGCTCGAGGACTAGCAAAGTCTAAGTAGGGGAGAATTCTGATAAACACATTTATGTGTGAAATCTTAGGTAGTAAAGCATGCATTTTACATATTTAGATATTTAGAATGGAGCTACATTGGGTTTTATTCTCTTTTTGCAGGTTCTGTGTTTTCAAGGCCTTAGGGAGTATTGGGCATCGTATCTCCAATTTTACACGTAAATAGGTCCCGTTTATTTTCATGGTTGCGAAGATGATGAAATTCTGAGCAAGATGGACATGTTGCATTAAAAGTACACATTCGTTCAGACACCCGTAGACGCATTTATTCTTTTCGGGCCAAAAAAAGAATAATAGACCAGAACTGAACCGAAATGCAAAACCAGCCCGTATGCAATTGTTCCAAGGGGTATAAGGAATATTCCAAGATGCCACCAAGGATGGAGGAACCAATATGGGGGCGTTGCATTCTCTCTCCTCCCCCTTGTGCGATTTACTCTCTCCTATCTTTTAGAAGATTTTGTTGAAAATTCTTTCCACTCAAAGACAAAGGGCACGGAAGGAATTTCCACATAAATTAGAATATTGTCTAAATCTTTCAATCAAAGAATAGAAAATCGTCCAAGGTTGTGCACAAGTTTCAAAAGAGAAAAAAATAGGAAATAAAGAGAAAAATAGGAAAAAAATGAATGAAAAATTTGTAAGAGATTTTCTCTCCTTTTTCTCTCCTCCACCTCATCACCCAAATCGTCCAAGCTCCTTTTCTCCCCTATTTTCTCTCCCTTTTTCTCCTAATTCCTATTTTCCACCTCATCACACAAATTCGGCCAAGAGGTTGCGCACAAAAGAGAAGAAAAAAAAAATATAGGAAAAAAAGGCAAGAAATAAAAAATCCCCTCCTTCCTAGTTTATCTCTACCTCCCCATTCCCTATATAAAAGAGTCGTCCAAGGGGAGGAGGGCGCACTTCATTCTCTAGTTCTCTTTTTCTAGTATTCTTCTAGGTTTTTAGTTGTGCTCTCTCTCTCTCTTTAGTTATTCTTCTTAGTTTTTTTTTATGCAAACACTTTTTTAATTGTTTTTTTTTATTATTATTAATGCAAGTCTTTTATTTTGATTATTTATTCAAGTAATTCAGTTGTAATTTTAATTTCTAGTTCTAGGCTTATTTCTAGGTGACAAGAACAAGCTGCGGAGCATCTCTTTCAAGTTAAGTTTTTCTCTTCTAGATTTGTTTTCTCCAGACCTAGCAATTTCAGATTTAGTTCATTCCAAATCTGGTTTTTTAGGGCTGGTAGTATTTCAAATCTCAACCAAGTTTTTAAGTTCAAGTATTGAAGTTCAAGTAGGTAGGCTTCTTCACAAGCTTTCTCACCCCCCTCTCATTCCCTCTTCTTGCTACACATCGTTCTTAAATTAAGTTTTAAATTTTCAGTTTTACATTATTGCTTTCCCTTTCCTCTAAGGTTCATGGCTAAATTATGCGTTGGTTTTGCCTCTCATTAGCCATAGAACCATCATTTTATTGCCTTTACTTTCAGTCATTTACTTTGCCTCCCTTCCCCTAAAGCTAAGTAGAGTGGTAGCCCTTGTAAGAGTAACTCAAGAGTCAAGTACGGAAGCTCATATTATTTAGGGTGCATCCCTCAGGCTAAGTAGAGGAACCTGCTTGTGTGCCCGTCTCTGACTTTGTCCACTTTATTTGCACTTTTATTCACTTTTCAGCACTTTTTATTTTAACACTTTTACTTTCAGTTATTTGATTTTTAATTACGTGGTTTGAGTATTAAAATTCCTAGATGACGAATGGTTAGGTTTTAATTTCAATTTCCCTAGTTGTGTTGGTTAGGACGTTTTTAGATGCATTTATGTTAGGACGGTAGTAGAAGTAGATCATCATAATCAATCGTTACACTTTCGCATTACTAAAAGAAGCTAAAAATAAAGTGGCTGCTCTCCTTGTGTTCGACCCGTGAGCTACATTGATCCGTACACTTGCGGTTACTTTTAAAATTCAAACAAGTTTTTGAACTCATCCCATGTGGTAATGGATGGGTAACCCATACAACCACTTCTTAGCTTGGTCTTTCAATAAAGTGACTGCTCTCCTTGTACTCGACCCATTAGCTACACTGATCCATACGCTTGCGGTTACTTTTAAAATTCAAACAAGTTTTTGGCCCTTGTGGACTCTTTTGAATTGAATTCAACTAATTTAGAACTGGTTGATGATTCATTTCACATTCCTGAGATTTGGTTCAGGCTGACTAGGCATCTTCTCGTTGTCCCTTTCATGCAAAACATTAGCAAGTTGGGAGATTTGCTTCTCCATGTTATGTATACTACCAGTCCTAAAAACCAGATCTAGAATGAACCAAATCTGAAATTGCTAGGCTTGGAGAAAACAAATCTAAAAGAGAAAAACTTAACTTGAAAGAGATGCTCCACAGCTTGTTCTTGTCACCTAGAACTAAGCCTAGAACTAGAAATTAAAATTACAACTGAATAACTTGAACAAATAATAAAAGGCTTGCATTAATCAAAATAAAAGATTTGCATTAATAAAAAAAAAACAATTACAAAAGTGTTTGCATAAAAAAAAAAATAAGAATAACCAAAGAGAGGGAGAGAGAGCACAACTAAAAAAACAGAACTAGAGAATGAAATGCGCCCTCCTCCCCTTGGTCAACTCTCTTATATAGAGAATGGAGAGGTAGAAATAAAATAGGAAGGAGAGGATTTTTTATTTCTTGCCTTTTTTTCCTATATTTTTTTTTTTCTTCTCTTTTGTGCGCAACCGCTTGGCCGAATTTGTGTGATGAGGTGGAAAATAGGAATTAGGAGAAAAAATGAGAGAAAATAGGGGAGAAAAGGAGCTTAGACGATTTGGGTGATGAGGTGGAAGAGAGAGAAAAGATAAAAGATAAAAGAGAAAAAGGAGAGAAAATCTCCTACGAATTTTTCATTCCTTTTTTTCCCTATTTTTTCTCTTTATTTCCTATTTTTTCTCTTTTCAAACTTGCGCACAACCTTAGATGATTTTCTATTCTTTACTTGAAAGATTTGAACAATATTCTAATTAATGTGAAAATTCTGTTTGTGCCCCTTGTCTTTGAGTGGAAAGAATCTTCAACAAAATCTCCTAAAAGATAGGAGAGTGTAAATCGCAAGCGGGGAGGAGAGAGAATGCAACGCTCCATGTGGGTCCCTCCATCCTTGTTGGCATCTTGGAATATTCCTTATACCCCCTGGAACAACTGCATATAGGCTAGTTCTACATCTCGGTTCAGTTCTGGTTCATTATTATTTTTCTGGCCCGAAAAGAATAATCGCGTGTATAGGTATCTAAACGAATGTATACTTTTAATGCAACACGTCCATCTTGCTATAATTTTGTCCTTTTCGCAACCATGAAAAGAAACAAGACTTCTTTATCTGTAAAATTGGAGATACGGCACCTGATACTCCCTAGGGCCTTGAAAACACAATACCTGTAGAAAGAGTAAAACCCAAAGTAGCTCCATTCTAAATACGTAAAATGCATGTTTTCCTACCTAAGATTTCACACATAAATGTGCTCATCAACTATCATCCACGACCTGGTAGGCAAGCGATCAAAACAGCCTCTCGACATTCTCGAGGTAAGGCTGTGTAGTTCTCACCCCCGAACCTTCCACATGCAGGAGCCTCGTGCAGTAGGTATGCCCATTTTATTTCATCCACAGCCTGACCGACAAACAAAGGAAGTGATACATAGCTTGGGTAATCTGTTGAGATGTTTGGTTCGAGACTATCAACATTGTTGAACTTTAATATCATAGTTCAATGAACCAAACAATAGGCCGTACTGCTTTCGAGGTATTGCTTGGAGTTCAAACAAAGTGACCAATTGGTCTTATTACACAATCACCCCCAAGCTTGAGTTAGCATTTAGACCCACGAGCTCTTGCGCCATACCACTGAGGTGCATGCCGACATTGGACGACGCATCACTTTTAACAACGATGTGTATAAAGCTTCAACCAATCGTCATCGACGTTATGTGGAGTACAAATCAGGAGACATGATCATGACTACTGTCAACCATGAGAGGTTCCAAAAAGGATCCAAACTCCACCCAAGGAAGATGGGTGCAAAAACAAGTAGAACCTAATTCTTACATGCTTGAGTTGCCAGATGATACGACCATAAGCAATGTTCAACATGGCTGATCTTTAGCTTGATATTGGGCATCATTCGGATGACGGAGAATCTGAACAAATGCTGTGATTGCTCAAATTCAAGCCACATTGTTGATGTTTTTTAAGAGGTGTTGGTTGACACTAACAAGAATACACATCGTGGCACAAGTTACCATGCATTTCTTGTCAAACAGATGCGCCTCCCACAACACAACAGTACTTTGATCCATGCTGATGTGTCATGTTGTGTTGTGACTACAAAAAACACCTTGTCGCAAAACTTTAGGCACATATCAGGTTCCAAAATTATTTTTCAACAAAATGGTGCAAGTACATGGGCTACCAAATAGCATTGACTAATAATAGCATTGTTTCTGAAGTCTGATCGAGATGTCAAGTTCATGAGCTACTTTTGGAAGACACGGGCTGAAAACGAATACAAAGTTGGGGTTTTCAACAACATTCCATCCATAGAATGATGGGCCAACAAAGGTTTTTAATCGAAGCTTTATTAATTTGTTGAGATGTTTGGTTCGAGAATACGAGAACTGAGGCCTTTCACCCTCCACATTGCTGAATTTACTCATAAAAGTTCAGTGAATGGGACTACAGGTCGTACTGCTTCTGTGATATTGCTTGGAGTTTAGACAAAGCGATCTATTGATCTTGTTCCATACCACCCTAAGCTAGAGTTCGCTTTGAGGCTAACGAGTACTAGCATAATATCATTTATGTGCATGCTGACGCTCGATGACTCATCGCTTTGAACAATGATGTATATAAAGCTTCATCAGATTGTCATCAATGTTGTGTGGCATTCAAACCAAGAGAAAAGGTCATTATTACTGTCAAACCTGAGAAGTTCCAAACAGGTTCCAAACTCTATCCTAGGAAGACAAGTCCCCAAAAGGTGCTGAAACGAGAAGGAGCCAACGCTTATGTGCTCAAGTTGCTAGAGATATATATGACCATAAGCAATGTTTTCAACATGGCTGATCTTCATCTTTATGTTGTGTATCATTCTGATGACACATATTATGAACAGATGTTGTGATTGCCCCAACTAAAACCACTCACCGTTGATGTTATTGAAGAGGTCTCGGATGACACCTAAAAGACTACACGTCCCTTTCCGATTGAGTTTCTTTGGTCTATTCTGATCTCAAAACTGAGATCGATAAAAAAGTTTGTTTTGATTCCTTATTCCTTGACCTAGTTCATGTTACCTATCATGTTTCAGCCTATTTTTCTTGATTTGATCAGTCCCTAGACTCCTATATTTACAGATCAGGTCCATAAACCCTAAAATTCTGAGATCAATTAGCCTGTTTTCTTTCCTAATCTCTGTCCATGATTGCTGATCTGTAATCTACTTACTGTGGTGCTTTGATTTTCTGTTCCCAGATATAGTATCCTGCATATTTGGGGCTAGGTTGATTATTCAACCCTAGTTCTACATTAATGCAGTATGCCTGGAATAAAGATGTATCATAACAAATGATCCTAAATTACTCTTTTTTTTCTTTTTTTTTGAGGGAGGGGGGGGGGGCAGGAGATGGGAGTGGATCATTCAAGATCCTTAACAGGAAAGTGTAGCTGGAGAAGGCAACACATTGTTCAACATCTCTCCAAGAGAGACAGCTTGAGTCCCTGACAAACTGAGACTTCTGCAACTTGTAAATAAAAAGGATAAGGAAGCCAGAAATCCAGCGCCTACTCAAAAAACACCAGAAAAGATAGATTTTAACACGACCAGAAGAGAAGTAAGGACATATTTCTAACATAACAAGAATATTCACTTTGGACAAAGATGGCTAGGTAGCAAGGTTCAAAGCTGAAATTGTGTTTGATATTACTGAAATATTTTGATTTTGGCAGAAAGTGAATCGGGGAGATCTCCAAAATTTCTAACTTTACTAGGCAGATAAGCCAAGAGTTCTATGCGTATGTTCAATAAAGTCCCACCAACCCACCAAAGCTTAACAGTGAAATAATGTAAAGATGACCAACTATAAACAGAGCACAGTCAAAAGAGTTTTAAGCAAAAATAAGTCACAGAAAGAAGGGGGGGTGAAGTAAGTCATTGATAATGAAAGGCCAACAAAAGATGTTAATACATTCATATTAATTATGTTCACTGAAAGCAAAGATTTTCTTTTCTTACTCATGGAATACTCCGAGAATATCCAAGTCATTTTCCCGCAGTTTTGGGCCTATACCAACCAACAACATGCTCCTTGTCTGAAAAACATATTCATGAATTTGGTTATACAATGAACAAGCCAGCAGATTCTCTCTATAAGATGGGATAAAGAGTTATCATACAGACAATGGATCAGACAAGGATACCATTTATTCTCTTGAACATAGAAAACATTGCTTCATGGTAGTTGTGGTCAAGAAACCAGATGCTTGGGTCCTTATCATCTTCTTCAAAGGGCACTGCAAATTTAAGATATAAACATTCAGAACAAATAATTATTAAACCTCATCATACAAAACTGTATCTTTGCAGAAGCAAAGGCCAATGAGAAGAAAGATGGAAGTAAATTTCAATTATTGTGCGGCAGTGCCTGCCACAACTTTTATTGACTGGATACAACCATCTCCGGTAGCATAACTTTGACATTCATCCGCGAGGAAAACATGCAACAACAACAACAACAGAGAAAAAAAAAAAAAACCATTCAGCATCAAATGACTTTACCAGGAAGGTATAAGTATCTAGAGAGGTATCTCCAAACAAGCAGCCTTACATGCATATCTACCTCATGGCCACTTAGTTGATCCACATCTTTCATGGACAAGTCACCCAAATTACCCGATGTTGCACAATTCAAAAGTAAATTTTGGTCAACATATGGACTGCTGATGATACGAAGAGAAAAGGCTCAATATAGTGTGGGCTGTATGGTTGAAGTCCAATCCAAATGATATCCTTTGTATAGAACTGTTAAAATTTCCATATCAACCCTCCTCCAATTTAAATACACGGGAATAAAAATCCACTAAATGGTGAAATATAGCGTTGAGATGGGACATGAAGACAATCCAATGGTTCTGTCTGGTATACCACAGTCGCCCACCAATGGTAGGAACAGAACGCTGGTCAAGAGATATCTCTCTATATATATGCTCGTGTAGGTAAACCACACCGTACACAAACAGAAGACAGTGCATACAGTATCGAACTAGAATAATTTGTGCATGACCGTCTGTTATACAAGTAATAGAATCATTTCAAAAAACATTGGGAAAAAAAAAAAAAGGCCATTCATTAGGATACACTAACAAATTTCAAAGACCATAAAAATGCCCCCAAAGCATAGGATCGCCACACCCAAAAAAAAATTATATATATATATATATATATATATTAAATGAGAACATATTGAAACAGTGATCACAATCTGCCACTCTATACAAAACCATGGAGATATGGAGCAAAATAAATACACCTTTTCAATTAACAAATAGGAAGTTTCTTATAAAATGACGTACTACCTAATAATATAGGTTATGCACGGTCAGTTTCTGATGGAAACAAGATAAATGCCATGATTAATAGCAACATAGTACCCCTTCACATAATGTAGCATGAGCTCCTTGAAATGGAAGCAAGTATGAGTTTCAAAACCCAAAAGAGTCTTCTGCCCCAAAAGTTTTTGTTGCAACACCTCGTGAAGTCTAGTCATTTTTACAGACAATATGAACTAAAGTAAGGCGATAAACAATTCTACAGGTAAATGGCCCAAGGAATACCAATTAAGAGCTAGGCTTTAACTTTCATCACCGAAATACACGATCCATGATTATGGTATAAACTCCACCTTATCCTATCCAAAAGCCTTCTGTTCTTTGGATGTTTTGATTATTTTCCATCTACTAAAATTATATCCAGCATCAGCAAAATTGTACAGAAAATAGTACAATTGAAGGTGAACAAATCTACTAAGAACTTTACCAACCATGCTTGCATCTTTCAGGGTTATCTCCAGGGGCCCATATGCTAAAGGGAATAAGGAAGTAACTATGCCGCATAACTTCCACTAACGCAGTTCTATCACTACAGCCATAAAATTTGTGGTTTGCAATGCTTCTTCTAAGGCCATTAGATTCACTGCCATACCAGCACAGCCATTTACCCAAAATTTTGGTTTGAACCCGTGCAGCCTATAATGGACATTATTGATTAGCAGGTCGCGTACTGTATTCCAGGTGTCATATTACGAGGTCTACCAGAAATTCCAAACTTCTTTAGGCATATTTTCAGTTAAAACCACAGCTATTTCACAACGTGGGTCAAAGTCGGTAGAGGGTAAATCCAAAAGGCCACCCTTCTAGTGTACTAGCCTAACAAAGAACCATGTAAGAGACCCATTCCCTTGGAAATATATCAGAACTCAGAAGAAAAGAAAAGAAAAAAAAAACTACATATTAAGGTTAAATGGCCAAAATTTGACTTGTAACACTATCTTTAAAGGTAGAAGACCAGCGTTAGCTTCCTAAAATACTAATGGAGTAAACCCTAATTTTCAATTTCAAGATGTCACGGTTCTTCTCCATCGCCGAGGCGAGGCAAAACGAATGCACTATTTTCTCTAGAGAACTGAACCTGCATAGAACGAGAGGGTGAACTATAACCTTCTCAATTGGCCTTGCCGAGATCTGCTGTGTCTTGATAACATCCATCAATGTGTTCTTCTTCCGCAGGCTCACTCTTTCCATCAACTCTCTCAAATCGGTATGACTGCAACAATTGGCCTTGCCGAGATCTGCTGTGTCTTGATAACATCCATCAATGTGTTCTTCTTCCGCAGGCTCACTCTTTCCATCAACTCTCTCAAATCGGTATGACTGCAACAATTGGCCTTGCCGAGATCTGCTGTGTCTTGATAACATCCATCAATGTGTTCTTCTTCCGCAGGCTCACTCTTTCCATCAACTCTCTCAAATCGGTATGACTGCAAAACTCAAAATAGTTTGCAGAGTTCTTTAAACTTTCGATCCCGGGAAGGACGAGAATTGAGAAACCGACAATGGCCGGAGCTTTCTCAGTTTTCCTTCTCTCTTTAAACTCTCAATTACGCTCTTCCCCGTCCCTAGATATTTATTTCCACGCTAAAAACGCGTTTTGTAAACGCGTTCAGCCGTTCCGAATGTTACCGTTTAATGGCAAAAAGATAACCTATTTGTTTTAAACACGTGCGCTTTTTTTTTTTATAGAGGCTAGATTTAAATTTCAAAATTTTAAGAAAAAAACCGTTCAAGAGATTTTTTTTTTTAATAACAAAAAAATAAATGGTGCTTCATGGTAATCTGAATCTACAACTAATCAACTCGAGCAGTGATGAGTTGAAGGCATTTTCATCACTAAATTATCAACCCCATTGGTTAATAAAACCAAAAGAAGCTTGTGACTTGCGACTTTTGAGTTTTAAACTTGGAATCACACTTCAAGTTATAATAGGAAATAAGCAAGGTTTAATGGAATTTTTCTTTTTTTTTTTTTTTTGGTAAAGTATGGAATTTTACCCAATGGACAAATCTCTACTGTCATCAGATTATGGTTTGAGGAATCGGATCAGATTGGTATCAGTTTTGATGGATCTTGATTCTTGATCGATATCATATCAATAGATTGATAGTGCAAAGGGTCAAATGATAAAAAAAATCAAAAAAATAAAAAAGTGAACTGAAATGTAAAATCAGGGCTATTTTCTGGCCAATGCCATATAAGTGGTTCTCAAACCTTGCATCAGATTTGAAATTGTCTAGATTAGCCACACACTACACATATTATTTTATGTAGGGGTGTTAGCTAGTCAATCGGTCGCTTACAATCAGGCTTATTTAATACCCAACAATGTAAGGCTATGCACATTTAATAATTTAGTTAATCATGTCTCATGGGTTAGTCATAGATAGATATGTTTATATTTTATCAGTTGACTATCGATCTATAATTGGGGTCAAGTTAATCAAGTTATAACTAGTTTTAAAACAGGCTAATTGGACTATAAACAAGTTGCAAACATGTCAAAAAAAAAAAAAAAAAAGAGTTGTTTAAGGCTTTAAGCTATATATGGCTAATCATTCTATACACTAATACGCCCGATTGATTATCGATGTCGATCAGTCCTTGCCAAACACCCATTAGACTACAATCAAGAACCATCGACACCTAGACAACAATCAATCTAGGCTCTAACATTGGACCATTTACAGTCGATCAGCCTGATTTTGATCTTTAACCAGTCAAGTCTTCAATCAAACCTATCAGGGTGGGCCAACTTTTTGACACCCTTAATTTGTGTCAAAATCACCTGCGGTCAGGCAGTGAGGTGCAGTGAGCATCCAACGGCTGGGGTGCATGGCCGAGTGCTCCCAGCCGTTGGATACTCACTATAACTCACCGCTCGCTACAGAGAATTTGGACTCCCTTAATTTGTTGAGTTATGTTAACAGATACCACAAAATATACAAATTTGGTGCATTAAAGATTCCATTTCTTGTTTCTCGATCCTAGTTGCCTATGTTGACAAGACTCGCACAGTTCCATTCTATACATTTGAAACGCTCACTCCATAATGAATTAGGCTGAACCAAGAACCATATAGAAATTATGCAGAGTCACTTTGTGAGGGAGACGGCCATTTTGATGGGTTTTGTGGATTTTTTCACAAGGAAAAAAAAGCAAGAACTCACTAGTACCTTTACTAGCAAGAGGAACGCATCCGAAAGGGTCTTTTCACTTTACATCCCCATGAGCTAGATCTAACACTACGCTGAAATCGTAGGACTCAAGCTCAAGCTCAAGCTCAAGCTCAAGCTCAAGCCCATTCTCAAGCTCATCTTGCTGGTCATTCTTTTGATGAGGCAAGGGGGTTTTCAAAATCAAAAAGATTTTTTCCTTTGGATAATAAGGCACTTGGGTGAGAAGGCCTTTATTCACTTGGTACCGGTTCTTCCTCCTATGGAAATCATCAAATAACATCTCATAATTTGTAGGAGTGTCAACCGATCAGGTTTAGTCAGGCCTCAACATTTTTTCCCCTTGCACCATAACTGCCTGAATAGGTAGTCGATCCATGGATACTTTTATAAAGGGTTGGTCGTTTCGAGTTTTGATCGGGCTAAATGGGTTTTTGAGGCATTTTATATATAAAAGTGCTATAAACCTACCGGACTGAGTAAATAGGCTCTAATTGAAGACTAGATTAGGCTCTTAATCAATCGAGTAGTACTTCCACACCGATTTTGAGTTTTCCCTGGACGGCACGTTTATCATAGGTTTGAGCTCTTAACCATGTTAGCAAATATAACCTACTCATATGAGAGAATCAAGGTAGCATTCACAAAACCAAATCGGGAGTTATACAATGGTGCACGCAAGCAATGGTTGAAAGCACCTTGCTGTTTTCATATGGATCGCAATCCTCCCCATAGAGGGTATCACCCATAAAGTGCACAGAGAGCGATGGAAAAGTGACACGTGGATTTTTAGGATCCAAGGGTCAAGAATAATCACACATCTTCACCCACTTCAAACCTCAAGCATCCTAACCCGAAGCCTTCAACTTCGATTACCGGACTCGGGAAATTAAAAATACCTCTTCTCCTCATACTGCACAACTTACGTCTCCCTTCTCATCAACTTCACGATCGAAAGCACCAAGGAATTGAAGAACCCTAAATCGCCTCCTCGAGTAGTTCCTCTGTGGAATCCATCCCCAAAGGCATGAAAACTTACCTCATGATGTGGTAACTATTGACCAGGTGGTGTTCTTTGCAAGGCTTGGTACTCCATGCAAGACCTTCAGAAAAGAGCAGATAAAAGGGGAATATTCCTAAAGCCATCCAAGATACGGGAATATTCTCAAAATCTTCCAAGGGATCAGAATATTCTGGAGAATCAGAGAGTCACCTCCCTTTGGGACCTGGACCACAGACGAACTCACAACAGATAACCTTAGATGAGCACCTATAAATACAAGAAAAGACAGGTAAACAGAGGAGGGGAAAAAATTACTTAAAATATCTATCTGGAAATTACCTACTGTCACTTTTCTGACTTAGGCATCAGAGGGTTTTTACCACCGGCATGACCCAGTGCTCTACTCATATTCTACTTACAAGTATATTGGGATATTTGGAGTGTCCATCCATGCTAGTCAGATTTCACCACATCACTATCCATCTGGCATTCGTGTTTCTACGCATTCATAGCCTCTGGTTTTAGAGGGTAAGAGCATCTTTTCACTGCCTTCCTGAACCAAGGGACGTGTTTAGACGAGGAAACATGGAAGAGCAGCACTCTTTCTCCTGTTTTTGTATGAAAATTATAACTAACTATTACAAAGACTATTTGAAGCTTATTCACACAAATCGATGGCTTAATAAATTTCCTTTTAAATGTTTTTAGAAAGGTAATGATGAAATAAGTCGGTGCAGAAAACTTGGATCAATAGTCATGGGCTTGTGCTCTCCTAGACCATCGATTGTTTGTCTCATTTGACATTATTTGTTGGTACTCTGATCTTTAAGCTTGCAACCATATTTTTTTTGTAATTTTAGTATCTGATGATCATAAATATTGTCATTTCACATGTATACTTTAACAATATTTATGATAATAAATATTGACATATTTTGATAATGACATAATGACATATGATTACAAGATATGATTCACATTGGTATAGCGAGACCAATGAGAAGTGTACAGAAACATCAATAGGGGTGAGATTTCCAACATTTATGAGGGGTGGGGCAGTCTTCTTGCCTTCATGTGTCTGGGCATAGAGGCCACGCTATCTTTCAGGCTTCTTTCTCTCTATAAAATATATATAAAGGGGGGGGGGGGAGAACACTTTCTGGTTGTGTGCTTTGCATCCAGATTTCAAACACAACTTCCCGTGAAATGGATACTCCACCCCTTTTCAAAATGAAAAACCCCCTTTTGTGGATACCCTTGTGCATACCCTCATTGGCCACCCTACTAGTATAGGGCCATGTGACCGTGTTGCATTCTCCTCCTTTCCCCCACCCCCCCCCACCCCCACAAGAAAAAAAAAAAAACATACATATGGGGTCACATGGCTGAATTCGACAATTAAATTTGATGTGGCTTACATAGAGGATTCAATATTTATTCAACAATAAGAGTACTCTACCGAAAAAGACACATAAAGAGTACATTCCTACTGCTTAAATTGGTTTAACATCCATCCAATCTATTGTTTCATTGGGGAAAATTTTTGGTGACCATGTTGAAATCGATACCAATACCTAACCGATCAGGATCAGTTACCCTTATCATTTCAGGGTTAAACACATTAAAAAAAAAAAAAAATACATTTTTTTTAAAAGTAAGGGGCAAAATGACCAACAGGCATCGATCTGATTTGAACCGCATTGGTATTAGATCGGTATAAAACTAAATCCATGGTCCATTGTGTATCCATTAATCTTTGGCTTGATACAAGAAAATTTTTAGTCACTAAGTTGAAACTTCATGGCTTCATCTACATTAAACATTGCGGATTGGTGAATTTTTTCTTATTTCCATTTTTCTTCAAAACTCATTATTGTTTATTTTCATCTATATATTCACTTAGAAAATGCCCAGCTATGAACCATACCGACAGTAGACAGTTTTTGGTGGTCTGCAATATTTATATATGTTAATATTGCTCAAACTGATAAGCCCATCTTCCCAGCTGTAGCAACGGTGAAAGGGCCCTCCAATCTTACGTCCCAATTTCTGTAAACATTACCACTCCTATATATGCGGGTGGATGAGAGTTTGAAATTTTGAAGAACTTCAGTTAAAAGGGAAAGGCAGTGAAGGTTCCACGTTTTTTTTAACACTCCTATACATGTACCACTTTTGGAATGATGAATACTAATCATAGTCTTTTATTTGGAATCAAATGTTAGGCCAATTTTTCCTTCAGTTTTTGATGGTTGGACTAATAGCTCTTGTCCTTACCAAAAAAAAAGACTAATAGCTCTTTTGTTAGGTTCATAAGATTCTGTTTCAATGCATACAATTGATTACCATGTCAATGCAGTAAATAAATAAATAAATAAAATAAAATAAAACTGTGTTTGCTGTCCAAAAGTGGCCCCTGCACCAAGATACAGGGGTGTGCGCCCTAGGAAGAGCATGGTGATCATTGTGCATCCCCATTGTCACACGCTCTTGGACAAAAACACTTTCATTGAGTTCTCCATGAAAGAAGCCACTTTTGTAGTCTTTTGTTTTACAATCAACTGGTTCTTATGTTAGTGAACAGAGAGAGGGTTCCCATGCTGCAACTATGGGGGGAATCTCTCATATCACACCAATTATGATAGATAATAGTATCATTCACAAGGACCCATGTGGTAAGAAGAGAGATGGTCCATTCGATCTGGACCTTTGAAAGCTAGAGGAAAAGATCCATATATGGTGGGCTAGAGCAAAACTTGTAACCCAGTTCTAGATGCTGACTTATCACAATAGATATGTAGGAGATTCTGACTTCTGGATCTTAAAACCACCCATGAAGTTCTGAGAGCATGCACATTATATTTTTTATCCGCCCCCTAACTATCTGGCCGCTGCCATTGGTGCCATTGGTATGACGTAGGAGATTCATCCCCCCCCCCCACCCCACAAAAGCAGGGTGGGGAACGCACAGGAAAAGGAATAAGACAGAGGAACCCCTCCCTACTTATTTAGGGTATGCATCAGCTGTCCCTATTTAATACCGGCGGATAAAACTATCTGCCAGCAGCCTTTTGACTTTATGTTCTTTGTGACCCCCAAATGTGGCAGTTCGCATCAGCCAGAACTGAAACATTGGGCAACCAACAGCTTCCGAGTTGTGCGGCCATGAAAAGCGACTAACATGCCCACACATCTAAAGGCAGTGTGTATGGCTGTGTTAAGTTTCCATCAATAACAACTACACTTGATGATGTTATGGTGTGCAAAGCCCACACTCACCAAGAGGTCTTGAGTTCGAGTCTCTTGACCATTACCTTCCCCTCCTCTTCAACAGTGTACTCATCTAAAAAGATAGAGTTTCCATAAAGGAAAGTTATGCTTTAGCCCACTTTGATTTCCTTTTCAATGCAGCCTGCTAACATCAAAAAGTATAATCAAAGGATTTAAGATTCTTACAACAATGCCAATTTTTCACAAATATTTACATCCCCAGCACATGTCATTGTGTAAGACACTATAGTTTTCAGACGATCAGCATATGTGGTGGGAAAAACACAATACTCCAATTTCTTTGTATTCCGATTGCAAAGTCAAACCTGTCGTCTGTCTATGTCTTATTCATACATTCATATCTACACTGTTGCTGTTTCTTCAACTCTGCTGTTTAAATTTTGGTTGCGCTCCTTCACTGTTTCTCTTTTTGGTTCCTGATTCTCTTCTGTTTCATCTCCAATCTTAAGATCTCGGATGAGAGTCTCTGTCTCTCTTTTTGGTTCCTGATTCTCTTCTGTTTCATCTCCAATCTTAAGATATTGGATGAGAGAGTCTGTTTCTCTCTTGGGTTCTGGCTCCCCATTTCCTTTTGTTCCATCTCCATTCCTAGAATCTTGGTCGAGATTCTCCTCCATTTCTCTTTTGGGTTCCTGATCCTGATTCCCTCCTTTTTTATCTCCTTCGCCAGGATCCTGTCTGAGATTCTGCTCTGTTTCTCCTTCCAGTTCCTGATCCTGATTCCCTTCTGTTTCATCTCCATCAATAGCCTCCTTACCTTTCTCGGAAGCAAGCTGCCCAACCTTGACATATTTCTCCATGAATTTATATTCCCAGTCCTCCAAGACTTCGAGTTCATCAGGTTCCAGACCTTCAAGGTTCCCTGTCAGGTCTTGCGGGTCAAAAGACATGAGAGCTAAGGCTCGACTGGCATCCCTCCCTGCAAACAAGGCATATGGCCCACCAGGACCATAAAACATTCTGCACATGGAGAAGGAAGATGAATAAGCTCTATGCTGGGAGGCAAACTTCAAGTAAAAAAACTTAGCCTCGAACATTGATTCCCAAGACTAACACAGTAAAATGTAAAGTCGCCACATAAAAGTAATCGTCTGTTGTAGTCTGGAACCATGAATTTCTGGAACTTCTTTTTTTAATAACTATTTCTATGTCAGCAAAATTTGCAAATCAGAAGTGGCAAGCACAATAAAAGAGGTCCCAACGTAGTGGCAGAGCATCCTTGCAAACTAGATAACATAGCTCATAAACAACTGGGAAAGCCACCATAGGCAAATCGTCCCTCATCCAGTGTTCCCATGCAAGCTTATTAGCCAGTGCATTGGAGGTACATGATAAATTTGCGAGGGGTGGGAATTCATGGATCATGGACAGAACCAATAATCTCCTAATCATATAAGGTGGGTTTCGTCTTTTGGCTTTTGAAGGCCACAAACCCTAGAACTTAACAGTACTAGTTTTGGAGGAGAAACCCAATATACAGGCCAGAGGAGGAAAGATACAGCCTACTGTTTATCACAACATACAATTGAATATCAAAGTAAAAACTCCAAGCTTCAATGATTGAAGCCAACCATAATGGTGCAGCCTTAAGGATGAGGAAGGGAGATGGAAACACACCACAAAAGAAGAGAGATAAAACTTCTCAAAATATTCTCCAGGAAAAAGATACTCTCTACCCCAATGAATAACTATAAGAACATCCAATTATATCCAAGCTATTTGGAGGGTTCTATTTGATCCTAACCTTACATTTCATAAAAGAATTAAAGTAACCATAATGATCACAGAAAAAAAAAAAAAAAAATACAAAATTACAAATCTGCGCATGCACAATGCTACACATGGTCATGCATCACATAAAATCAATTCCCAATGGCAACTCCAAGGGGTACGAGAGTGGTGTTATGGTGTGTACACTTTAGCCAATCACCTATGGTTGCAAGGGCTGCATTTTATAGGGGAGGACTACATATGTTAAGAGGAATTTGAAGTCATTAAGAATTGCAGAATTTTGAAAGTAAAATCCGAGAATTGTGTCAAAAGCTCAGACCTCAATATAACAAAATTGCTGTTGCATTTATGGAAGCCATAGAAGCTACAGCCTACAAGGGCATAATTTATGGAGTGAAAAAATTATTTTCAGAAATAAATAGTAGAATCTGATTTTGGAGAACTAATCTTGTATATTTATTTCTGTAGAATTTGTTTCCCTTTCCTTCTCTTCTTCATGTTCTTCATAGTGAAAGAAGAACATCACTGTTTTACTTCTTTTAAATGCTTCATTTACATCAATGCACAATTCTCTTACTGTTGTTACTATACCCCACCCACTCTCCCCCCATAAACACACACACACACACACACACACACACACACACAATTAAGATAATGGCTTCAATTATTTAAAGTTTACCCCCAAGAAAAGGAGCAAAGAGATGGAGTTTTGAAGATTAAAACCTTGAAGGGTCACAAATATAAGTAAATAAGAATATCACTGGCAGTTCAAATCAACCATGTAGATTCTCTCTCTTTAGCCTTTGTATTCTCTTAACTTATTCCAATTCTATCCTTTCTAGCATTTTTGCACCTCACGAGTGCCAGAGTCACATCTCATGTCAATCCTTCTCCTGATTGTGTGCCAAGCCCAGCTTTATGACTGAGAGATTATCTAGTTTGATGGATTTCCTAACATAAGTACCATAGATAGACTGAAGCAATAAGTATGTTTCTTCTACTTAAGAATGAGATTACTTACTGACCCAAAAAGGCATAAAGTCTGACAATTAGTCTCGAAACACATCGTAGTACGATAAAAAAGCAACTGGAAATGGGAAATATTCAGACAACTCTTCAATGACAAGACATAAAGTAAATACCAAGCCCAAGAGCCATGAATAGATTCACACATAGCAGGATGATGTTAGATCCTCAGAGAAAAAAGAATTGGAAAGACTGAAAAACTGTGGGGAAAAAAGAAAGAGAAACAGAAAGGCTAGGAGATATAAAGAGATGCATTGGTTGCAGGTCAGTGATAGATGCTCAGCAAAGCATGACAGCAATAGAAGACAAAGAGAAAGCTCAATAGCCATCAAAAGATCCATTGGTTCCAGGACAAAAATAAATGCACATAAAAAGGAACAAACAAAAAGTTATAACAGAATGTGAGAGAGCTTGGGGAGAAGAGAAATAGAAGAAATTTAAAGAAATAAAAAGGGGAATAAAATAATACTTCCTCACCTCTTAGCGAGAGCTAGATCAGTTCTGATAATACTAGTTATTGCCACATCAATCTTTTTTTTTTGGAGGGGGGATAAATAATGACTTTCATTAGATGAGATTAAATAGCAGTACAGCCCCAAATCACAGGCCAAATGTCCCCAAAACAGGAGGGGGGAATCACTCTCAAACACAGTCTATCACAAAGGACATGAAACCCAAAACACCATTTAGGTCAAACAAGCTCTTGATTGGTCAAAAAATCAGCCAAGACATTCATCATCCTAGGCTTCCAATTGGAAAAGGCAGTTCACTTGGGAAGCTAGGTACTATTTTGCTTAATCTCATATGTAAACCTCCATGATTGATCCTCATCTGATGTTACCCAAGGAGACATGGTGGCTGAATCACCTTCAACCAATAAATCCTTAAAGCCATTCCTAATGGCACCAAACCCAGGTGAAGGAATGCTCTGTCATCTCTGATTTAGCATTATCTTTCTCTTGGGTAAAATGTTAAGATCAATTTATATAAAAAGATATCAGACAGGTCATGGAATAGACAACTGACGTTAAATCAGCATTGAACTTCTGAAAGTCACAAATTTCAACAGGTGGCATTTTCAGTGTGCAACTTTCTTTTCTCCCCTCCCTTCAGATCATCATGCAACATTTTTTTTTTTTTTTTTGGTGAAGAAACAATTCTAATTGAGGGTCAGAATACGAAAAATAAAAATAAAAGTCGAACAAAAATCTATTAGGTGATATCAATAACTTCAGTCTGATGTGTCATGCAACTGTAAGTACGCCATCTACCCTCTGATCAACAATAAACAAGACCAGCATCTAAAGACCCAAAGTTGACCAGAGCTGATCTTTCTGTAATTGGCATCGAGTTACCCTTCATGAAAAATATAATATCAATTCCTTAAGTTTCTTTTCCACTAGCTTATTTGTTTTGTCAATCTCTTGTTACTCCTTTATGTTCTTAGATAGAGCTTTCTACTTTTTCATGAATAACAACCCACTGGATAAGAATTTTGGTCAAGCCCAAACCCATGTGGGAACACACTATCTTCGTAGGTAAAGGCATATCGCTGTCGAGTCTGTTTCATAAGGTATTCTTGTGAACGCCTTTCACATGAAAGGTGACTTGTCTGACTGCCTATATTTGGTGGCATCAATAACGGCTAAAGACAATTTTGTTATGATACTTAGCTGCATAAGAAAAACAAACTAAAGTTGGAACCATTCTATACACCATATAAGAATCCCGCTTTAAGTGCCACAAATTTCATCAGAAATGTACTTCAATTAAGTTTAATTCGGAGCCATATTTGTAGTCATTTTTTAATCATATCATGATACTTTATAATCGATTTCCACAGATTCAGGTTCACATTTTATAACTCCCATCACTTTATCATTGTCCAGTGATTACCAATTTAAACATTTTAACTTCGCTGTGTATACTAATTTTTCTAATTTAACTTCCGAATCATGAGGGCATGTAACAATTTCATGGCAATCGATTCACTGATTTCGATCTCTGCCAAAAGACTCTTGTCAATTGTATAACCTATAGTGTTGACATTAAAAATAACCACTTTTAGATTAAGAAATCTTCAGGTCATGGATAAGGCAAATCCCATATTCTCCTTGTTGGTGTACGATGTCTTGTATTCCATCAGTGTTTAATCCAGGAAGTACTGGTGCAGCACATATTCTCCTTGTTGGTGTACGATGTCTTGTATTCCATCAGTGTTTAATCCAGGAAGTACTGGTGCAGCACCTCGACAGGCAGGACGGCGGTCCCGCTAGTTGGTTAGCGGGCCGTGGGGGTTGCAAGGGGGTAGGAGGGCCCCCTGCATAGCAAGGGGTGTAGGGTAGCCCCCAGCTCGAATTTTTTATTTGAGGGCAATTGTGTATTTTTTAAATTAGGGTTTTTCACTATATATTTGTAGCGAGGGTTTCTTTATCTGTAATGCAAGCAATACCGAGAGGTGTGAGGGACGAGCGTTGTAACCCTATTCTCTATTGATAGTAAACCAAGATCTCATCTCACCGGAGGCGTAGGCAATCTTGCCGAACCTCATAAATCTTTGTGCATTGCTTGTTCTTGTTTTTCCATTATCTTCTGCATCGTTTTAGGGTTGCGTTTCTACAAATTGGTATCAGAGCTCTAGGTTTCTATTTTCTAGGGTTTACTATCACGATGGCAGGGAAGGGATCAAATGTCAAGTATGATATCTAGAGGTTTAATGGGAAGAACAATTTCACCCTCTGGCATCAAAGGATGAAGGATCATCTGATACAACAGGGTTTGGCGAAAATGTTGTTGGGGAAGTCAAAAAAACCTACAAAAATTACTGACGAAAATTGGGAAGAGATGGAGGAAAAGGTGGTAAGTGTTATTCGATTGAATCTTTTTGATGATGCCCTACAATATGTTGTGGGTATCGAATCTGCACCGCAGTTATGGGCGAAACTTGAAAGCATCTACATGATGAAGTCCTTAACAAACAAGTTGTTCGTGAAGAAGCAATTGTATTCTCTACAGATGGAGGAAGGTACGGATCTATTTGAGCATCTTAACATGTTCAATCATATCGTAAGTAAACTCGCAAACCTGGAAGTTAAGATCAAGGATGAATACAAGGCATTATTGTTGCTGTCGTCGCTCCTAGAATCATATGATCACCTAGTAATGACTCTCTTGTACGGGAAGGAGACCCTTGAGATGGATGAAGTTGCGACTGCCCTCATGTCCAATGATACAAGGAAGAAGGTCAGTAGTATGAAATCTCAAGGAGAAGGTTTTTTCAGAGGTGATAAGGAGCAGGAAAGAGGGAGATCAAATCAGAAGGGATCTGGGAAGTGTCAATCTAAATCAAAAGGAGCAAAGACAAAGGTCTCTTGTTACTATTGCAAGAAGGAAGGTCATCTGAAGAGAGAGTACTTGAAGAGGAAGGCGAACTTAAAGAAGAAAGATGTAAATAAGGCATCTGAGGAAGCTAGCGTGGCTGATAATTCAGATGGAGATGATGGAGATGTACTCTCTATACCATCAGGTAAAAATCAACCTTCTGATTCTTGGATTTTAGATTCTGGATGCTCACATCACATGTGTCCACATAAGGATTAGTTTGATACATATCAACCATTTAATGGTGGGTCTGTCCTAATAGGGAATGATGTTGTATGCAAGACCATTGGGATAGGCACTATCAAAATCAAGATGTTTGATGGGATAGTAAGAACTTTAGCAGATATGAGATATCTTTGGGGGCACTTGACTCAAATGCCTGCAAGTACAAAGCAGAAGGTGGAGTTCTCAAAGTTATTAAGGGTTTTATGGTTGTCATGAAGGGACAGCTAACAGGAAACCTATACAGACTCATAGGAAGCACAGTTATAGGTGGAGCATGTGTGACTACAGATGCAGGATTTGATACAGATGATACCTATCTGTGGCATATGCGGTTAGGGCGTATGGGAGAAAGAGAATTGATGAAGCTTCATAAAAGGAAACTGTTAAAGAGAGTGAAAACTTGTAAATTGAACTTTTGCAAGTATTGTGTGTTCAGGAAACAATACAATGTTAGTTTTAAAACTACAAAACATAGGAGTAAAGGGATGCTTGATTATGTACACAGCGATGAATGGGGTCCTTCAACAACAAAATCTAAAGGTGGGGCAGAATACTTCGTGACCTTTGTTGATGATTACTCAAGGAAAGTTTGGATCTACTTCATAAAGCATAAAAGTGAGGTGTTCACTAAATTTAATGAATGGAAGGCTGAGGTAAAAAGGAAGACAGGAAAGAAAATTAAGTACTTGAGAACAGATAATGGAGGAGAGTACACGTACAAGCCGTTTCTAGAATTGTGCAAAGTTGAAGGAATTACACGTCACTTCACGGTTCCAAAGACACCACAGCAAAATGGTGTAGCTGAAAGGATGAACAGAACACTTCTAGAAAGAGCTCAGAGTATGAGGCTGAATGCAGGGTTGAGCAATAGATTTTGCGCAAAAGCAATGAATATGGTATGAGGCTGAATGCAGGGTTGAGCAAGAGATTTTGGGCAGAAGCAGTGAATATGGCATGTTTCCTCATCAACAGGTCTCCATCAAAGGCGATTGATTATAAAATTCCCGAAGAGGTATAGACAGAAAAACCAATAGATTATTCTATTATAAAAATATTTGGTTGTCCAGCTTATGCACATGTTGAGAGTGAGTAGCGTTCCAAGTTAGACTCAAAGTCTAAGCAGTGCATCTTTCTTGGTTTTAAGAAAGGCGTAAAGGGATTTAAGTTGTGGGATCCAAGTTCACAAAAAGTTGTAATTAGCAGGGACGTTGTGTTTGATGAGTCTCATATGGTGAAGTCAAAATGCAATTCACAAACAGTTGATGAAAATAAAGAAAGTTCTACTGTGCAGGTAAAGTTAGGTGAGTCAGAAACGACAAGAGAAAATGAGTCATCCTGTGACTTACCAGGACAACAGGAAGTAATAGAATTTCCCTATACTGTAGCAAAGGGTAAAGGGAAACGTATTCACAAAGCACCTGTGAGATACGGGTTTGAGAACATGGTTGCCTATGCCCTCACTATAGGTACAGGTGATCCATCTTCCTACCATGATGCTTTGAGTGATGCACAACATGATAAATTGATGGAAACTATGATGGAGGAAATAGAATCTCTGTAGAAGAACAAGACTTAGGAGATTGAGGAAAAACCCAAGGGAAGAAAAATCATTAGGTGTAAATGGGTCTTTCGTAAGAAAGAGGCAGCATCTGAGAATGAGCGTGAAAGGTATAAAGCCAGACTTCTAGCCAAGGGCTATGCATAGAAGGAGGGGATAGACTACTTGCTTTGGTGGCCATCTCTGATTTGGAGCTTGAACAGCTTGATGTGAAGACTACATTTCTTTATGGTGACTTAGAGGAACATATTTACATAGAACAACCTGAAGGTTTCAAAGTGCAGGGAAAGGAAGATCATGTTTGTCTGCTTAAGAGGTCGCTTTATGGTCTTAAGCAATCTCCTAGGCAGTGGTACAAGCGTTGTGATTCCCACATGATGAAGATTGACTACACAAGAAGTGAGTATGATAGTTGTGTTTATTATAAAGTGTCAAGTGATAATTCCATTATTTTGTTGATGCCTTATGTTGATGACATGCTCATTGCTGCAAAGAACAAACATGATAGTCTCTTTGAAGTCTTTGTTGAGTGCTGAATTTAAGATGAAGGATCTTGGTGCTGCTAAGAAGATCCTTGGCATGAAAATCCTTAGAGATAGAAATGCAAGTAAACTTTGGGTAACTCAGAAGAGATATATTGAAAAGGTGTTAGAGCGTTTCAACATGAAAACAGCTAAGCCGGTTAGCACTCCATTAGCTAGTCACTTCAAGTTATCTGAAAAGGAATGCCCTACAACACATGAGGAAGTGGAGCATATGTCTCAGGTCTCCTATACTAGTGCAGTTGAGAGTCTCATGTATGCTATGGTTTGTAGCAGGCCGGATTTGTTTCATAAAGTCAGTGTTGTTAGCAGATACATGAGTAATCCAGGGAAGGAGCATTAGAATGCAATTAAGTGGATCTTCAGATATTTGAGCAAGATTAAAGATATAGGTGTTATGTTCAGTGGCAAGGGAAGTTCCACAGAATTAGTGGATTATGTTGATTCTAACTATGTTGGTGATTTAGACAAGAGGAGGTCTACTACAGGGTATGTATTTACATTAGCTGGTAGACCTATATCATGGAGGGCGATGCTTCAGTCTACAGTTGCATTGTCCACTACAGAGGCAAAGTATATAGTGGCAGTTGAGGCTGTCAAGGAAGGAGTCTGGTTGGCTGGACTGGTTCGTGAGTTGGGGTTGGAGCAAGGAGGTACAGTGTTACATTGTGACAGTCAGAGTGCCATACATCTTGCAAAGAATCAGGTGTTTCATGCAAGGACAAAGCATATTGATGTGAGATTTCACAAGATCAAGGAGCTTGTGTCAAAGGGCAGTATTCACTTGAGAAAAATCCATACAGATCTCAATCCTGTAGATATATTTACCAAGCTAGTTATTACAGAGAAGTTCGAGTCATGTTTGGACTTAATTAATATTACTCACTGTTGAAGATGAGGGACGCACCAAATAGGTGCGGGTTTGTACCTCTTATGAGGTTCGGGGATGAAGACGTCTACATGTTATCTTTACAGGAGGCTCGACAGAATTCAAGCCAAGGTGGAGATTGTTGGTGTACGATGTCTTGTATTTCGTCAGAGTTTAATCCAAGGAGTACTGGTGCAGTACCTCGACAGGAAAAACGGCGTCTCGCTAGCCGGTTAGCAGGCCGTGGGGGTTACAAGGGGGGTGGGAGGCTTTCCTGCATAGCAGGGGTTGTAGGGTAGCCCCCCGCTCAATTTTTTTATTTGAGGGCAATGTGTACTTTCTAGATTAGGGTTTTTCGCTATATATTTGTAGCGAGAGTTTCTTTCTCTGTAATGCAAGCAATACTGAGAGGTGTGAGGGACGAACGCTGTAACCCTATTCTCCATAGATAGTGAAGCAAAATCTCATCTCACCGGGGACGTAGGCAGTCTTGCTGAACCTCGTAAATTTGTGTGCATTGCTTGTTCTTATTTTTCCATTATCTTCTGCACGTTCTAGGATTGCGTTTCTACACTCCTTCCTTTCCGAAATGATCTACAACAACATGGACCTCTCAGCAAGTGCTTAGGTGATTAGTATTAGTTCAGTCTCAATTGATGATTTGGAAACAATCAATGAGGAGAGGCCAATGGCACCAGTTTGATGTGTGGAGAAATTATACGTGAACCCTCTACCCTATGATAAAAAATTAAATGAGACCGGCATGTGAAGGCCCAAAACTCGGCAACACTAGTAGAAGCAGCAAAATCACAAAATCACAAAATCAGAATAATGGATAGTAATTGTCAATGTCACCAATACCTGAGGAACCTGAGTTGGCCTAAGTTGATCCGTCTGTAATTTGTATTAAGCTACAGTTCATTTGATATATAATTTCTCTTCTCTAAGTTGCTATACCACTAGTTTCTCTGTTTGGTCTCTTTGCATTTCTTATACCCATTATTCATAGATATGGCTATATATTCTGCTTCATTCATGAGATTCTCCCAAACAGAATTTAAATAAGAGGTGGCATGATTGACCCTTTCATTTGGCGCCCTTCAAAATGGCCAACATTCATTTTAAATCTGTCCTTTGATGGCCATCAACAACGGCTTCTTAGAAGAAGAGAACCACTGTTCTCTTACCTGTGCGTTCAGTAACTTGAGCAGAACATCTAAAATTGATCAAAACTATCATACAAAATGGTTTTCTAGCTTCAACCAAACTTAGTAACTTTTGATTAAAATTCTCTTAAGCAACCACAACGGCAGAGCCCATTATACAGAATTCATATTCATTGATTCACATGATAGAACAGAATAACAAGCCTTTAAACCTCAAATTACCACCATTAATGACCAGAAAAAACGCAAAATATAGAGAAATTGATGGACCAAAAACCATACCTGGAAAAAGAAACATCGTAAATATTTCCTTTGATGGCCATCAGCAACGGCTTCTTAGGATCCGAACCATCGTAAGCCCTCAATTCCTCCTCTGTAATCTCTCCAAGCTGAACAGGCTCAGCAACCACTGGCATTTCCATAGGAGGAACAAAGCTCCTCTCTTGTGGCTTCAACTCTTCAGGCTCAACAAACATTCCAGAAACTAAACGATACACACCGATCATGAGAGCCAAGATCGTGAAGAAAGCCGCCGGAGATAATCCCGTATAGGCCGCAATTGCGTCAGTGATTGTTGAGTACAACGCCATTTTCGTCACTTGCAGAGAAAAGGATCACAAGAGAAGAAGAAGAAGAAGCGTAGAGGGGTTAGGGTTTTAAGGGTTAGGTGCAGAGAAACATATCTTCCCTGCGTGGCTATATGTAGTCGTGGGTGTCTGCAAGTCGTAATGGAAATGAAGATAAAAAACCAAGAGTTAGGTGTGAAGAGGGAGAATGATTCCATGTGGTGTTGTTGTCTATCGTAATCACTGGCCAGTGGACACGTTGTTAAGGAAACAGTTACATTTGGAATGGCCGCTTCGTTGGTGGAGACCAGAAGATGGCCCCACTTTTTACTCCCTAATAAGAGAGTGGTGGGCCCCATGAATTATCCGAATCTAATGGTTGCAGCAGATGTGTGGGTGAGACGGAGACGGACCTTTGGGGATAATGAGTTATAGCAGGCGAGCACAAATTAGGTGTGGTCCGATCAACACCAACGACCTTCGGGTGAGCAAAAGTGGTTTTGGTTAGTTTTGAAACACTCCGATCTAACCACTTCCAACATACCAACAGTATCGGGTCATATTGGACAATTTTACCCCTCGAAATATTGATAATTTTTTATAAAAATGAAAAAATCATACTTCAATAAAGAGAACATCTATGTCCATATTAGTTAGTGAAGTGGTGGAACGTTTTATTATTTGATATAGTTTCTTTGGAATGTTTTATTATTTGATATAGTTTCTTAGGCCTCAAACCAACCATAGAGTTATTGTATCGTGAGTTGCAAGGGGAGTGTTGTGAGGATCCGGTCAGGTGTTGGGGTGCATGGTTATATCCCCCAGCCAAAGGATGTGGGCACCCCAGCCATTGAAGAGGATCTGAACCCAATAAATTAGCATTTTAAAAATTATATGTTTCTATTTTTAACCTAGTGGTACAATTGTAAATCCATTTCTGAAAAAATTTTAAGTAGTTCTGATGAAACCACCCAACAATCATTTATAAGAGTTGTTGTAAAGAACTTTGCAAGACACTCAATCTGATTTTCTATGAAAAGTTAGGCAAAAGTTCCATTCACCATTGGAGTGGGAAGAATTTGTTCACCACTAGAGACGTGACTATGCATTTGTCTTGCCACAAATTCCATTCCCTTATTGTTTTGATAGAAAGAACCTCTCCTTGGGCATTTGACGATAGCTATGTTATTCCTTTACGGTTGACAAGAAAGGGGGAAACTCAAAACCTCAATTTTGACCCATTCCAGATCCAAAAAATTGACAGGTTTTAATGAAAGTTGGCTAGGTCCCATTTGAGAACCAACCAGCTGAGTTCCAAGGCTCAATCTTCTCTAAATTTTTTGGTTTATTTTGCTTCCCAAGCTCTCTAATTGCGTGCTCATGATGGATTTTTCATGTTTCAAGTAACTACATTTATAATTGCGTGCTCATTATAGAATTTGTAATTCCATTTGATTGCCAATCATTTTATTTTAAAAAATTCTTTTAAATTAAGTGTAAAAAAGGATTTTCAAAATAATAATTTAAAACTATATTTCTAATTTACAAGCACATATGTGAAATTATAAGAATTTACTCTCCCCCTCTCCCCCCAAAAAAAAATTCCTAATTTTACTAAAATAACAAGATTGATCGAGTTGCATTTACTCAATCCCTAAAGATTGTTCTCCCAAAATGCAGAATTTTGGTTTTATCAGAACTAAAAAATTAAGTAAAGCATGTTGAAAAAAGTCAGAAACTGAGAAGTAGATGTAGTGTTGCATTTGAATTGCGAGGAATTGAGAGAAGCCAGCAGTGTCAATTACCCACGTATTTGGACTTGGACGGAGGATCCAAAACTGAAATTCCATTGATATTGATATGGCCAGGGTATGGCAATTAAACAAAGACTTAACAACAGACCAGTTCAACGCAATGATTTGCGGAACCGATCTTCTCCAATTTGATATTGTTGAGTTCCCCAATCCAATCCTCATACTTGAACCCACGTTTCACGTTTTGATTAAAAAAATTCAGAATCTCTGCATCCATCATCAAACCCTGCAATTTTTTTTTCAGTTCTTCTCACTCCCATCGATCATCAATTCAGAATTTCAGATCCATAAGAATAAAAATTAAGGAAATTAAAGAAAAAACCCAAATAGTTCCCCGTTCGAGATCAAGAGAAAAAGGGTTCCTGAAGCCGATTCATGTAATATAGTTTCATAAATGAATGAATAAAAATGGAAGAACTGATCCAACTGCTACTCATCATATCATATCATCATCGAATCGGTACATGTAAGTCTATAAAATCTTAATCAGTATATGTATATAACACAAATAATTCACAAAATATAAAGGTGAGATCCAAAAAAAAAAAATGAAGAGTATATAGTATGATCTGAATGTAATCAACTCCCTATCCCCTACCATATATTCAGATTAACACCACAGCTTTTCGATACAATGTTCGAATTTGTTGTTAGACTATTCACCACAATATCGCAGTTCACCTTAACTGTGAATACCCAAGTCTTCACAGCCCCAATCTTCAATTTTGCAGGAACACTAATGTCCAACACCAAAGGAATCTTCCCTGCACTTTGTTCTGCAACCAAAGTAGAACTCAGAGTCGTCGTTAATGGCACAGACCCTGTCATTGTGACAACAAAAGTAGTAATGTTCTGTGTTGGCTGGTAAAATACTGGAAGGGATCCATTGCTGAGCTCCAAATTAGAGTGATAAATCTTCACAGAGCTTTTTGGTTCATAATAGATTCCGATCTTTGTGTTAGGGTTATCAGCTGAGACTGTGACGTCGAATTCAGGGGAGAGAGTTTGGGAAGTCGTTAGTTGAGTCGTATTGAAGCCTTTGATGGAGATATTAGTGACTGAATAGCTCGGTGTTTTCGGCTTGACGACTAACCAGAAGACAAGGGCGGCAATGCCGATGAGGATGGCAAGGACGACGATGAAGCCGAAGAGACAGCAGAAGAAGCGGCAACAGCAACCACCGCAGCGACGATGTTTGCGTAGATTGTAGTTTTCGTAGCGAGCGGCGGCGCGAGGTGATGGGACTCTGTATACTTGATCTTTAGGAAGCTGAACGACGTAGGTACCCTCTGGTGGTGGTGGGGGTTTCTCGAGCATTGGACGACTAGCGGCGCTCCCAGGGGTTTCTGGTAAAGATGGTGGTCCGTGTGGGTGTGGGGTAGGGTTCTCCTCATCGGTGGCTGAGTTTCTCGGGTGAATTCTGTCCGCCATTGGTAGAACTCTAGATTTCACCTGTTCAGACAAGAGAACCGAAAAAATCAGCTTTTGAACTAACTAATCAACAGAGAAGAAACTCAGAAAACATAAAAACCAGATCGAGAAAACGTATCCGAAATTGACTAGATGAAACCCTAATTTCAAACGAACCTGAAATCGGAAAAAGACTTTGTTCTCTGGATCTGATCCCTCAGAGTCTTCTTGCTTCTGCTCAAAAGTTCGAACGAAAAACTAACAAACTGCAAGAAAGAATGGAGAGAACCCTAAGAAGTGAAAGAACAGAGCCTGATGAGCTCTGAGCTTTGGTTAGAATTTTTGCAGAGTTCGCGAGAAGAAGTCGTAGAAGAGTGAAGAGAGAGGAGATGGGCAACTATCTACTAAACAATTCTTATTTATAGTTTCAAAATTTTGGGTTACCGAAGAGAATTCTTAAACGTAGAGACTCGACACACGCGCTCAGTCACACGGGATCGAACGGGTCAGGAACCTTCCTCTATACGCTTGCTTGTTTTCATTGGCGACCATGACCGTTGTTTCCATTTTTTCCCCTTTTCTTTTTATTTTTTAATTTATTTCTTATTTTTATTTCTAGTACAAGGCTGAAAGCAATAAATAAAAATAAGAAATATCTACATGCTGTTTTAAATGCCAACAAGTGCTATATATATATATATATATATATATCAACTTGAGACTCAAATTCTATGGATAATTTGTTTTGATAGAAAAAATTTAATGAATGTTAAATGTAAGATTTCCTATTAGGTGGGCTAGCATAGTCAAAGATTTGTTTTTAAAATCGATTTAGTGGTGTTGACTAAAGATGGAGTAAGCAGAAAGAATCCAATATTATTGGTAAGTGATCTCTATGGAGATATTGGATTCTATTAGCACATCTTAATGGTATGAAATATTTATTACTATATGTGGGCCTAAGGTATTGTTAAGAAACCCTAATTTCTTTGCAGGTCCTACTCTCACCCTTATTTATAGTTATCACTGACCCATTAAGTGTGGCTAACGACCAAAAGCAAAAGGGAAAGAGGGTAGATCAGACCAACATTGATCGTATTATACGACGAGCATACAAGAAGACATTGAAGAGTTCTTTATCTTCAGCCATGGATTCAGGTATGCCTAAAACGTGTTTTTGTAGTGTTTGTCATGCATGCTTATCGATCTTCATGAATCGTTTTGCATTTATTTTCTATCATTAAATTCATGGATTTAGGTATTGTATACAACTAATATCGTATAAGTATTCATAGTTACTGATACGTATAAGTATCAATGCTTATAAGTCTATATATATTTACATGATCGATACGTATCGATATTGGTGAATTTTGTACTTAAATTCAGTTTTATGAGAAATCTTTTAGTAACTTGTAAATAAAATTAGTGGGAAAAAGTAATATAATACAATTGTTTTAAAATTAGGATTTAACCAAGGCTTATAAATATACTAAAACTAGGGTATGATGATCTAATTCGAATATCAACAATTCTAATCTTTAAAATAGGAGTATATAAACATACATGAAATGCATATCAATTGGTTCGGATACATAAGAGGATATTTGATTGAATTAGGTTTTGAAATTTTTTTAAATGTAAATAATCTAAACCATTATCCAAGTATGTTGGTTTTTTTCTTTTTAAAGAGCAAAATTTTAATCAATGTTTTTTGTTAAATACCTCACGAAAATTTTTTAGTTAGCAGATATTTCGTACCTCAGATAAAATAATTTTCAAGACTTTTTGCCTCGTTGATGAAGGACTGTAGCCTGAAGTATAAAGGAATATAATAAATCATATTGAAGAAAAAAGTATATTGTACTCCCAGTAACAGATTATAATCATGGGACATAATGGGAATGAGGGACCTAGATCCATGTTGCAACATGTGATGCTTGACTTGGGTTTTACGACCCGGCTTGACGAAGGCCCTTGGATAGGAACATGGTGTTAATACTTGATATAAAATTCCGATCAGATGGATGACACATGTTCTTAAAAAAAAAAAAATGAGAAAACAGTTCCTTGACCCTTCCTTATTGACGTCCGACTGTTTTGAATATGATCCTACAGCTCATACTCCATGAATCATACCGTTTTAAAAGATAAAAATTTAAATTAATTGAAAAAAGCCCGAGTATTTAAATTAATTATTAAAAAAAGGGGCCTGGACCGTATGGTAACGTAGCAATGTAGCATGCAGATTGCCGTTGTCGTATGTTCAAGCTGGGTCCCACAGGACAATAGTAGATGTTAATTTCTTATTTGAGAAAGGGGGAATGTGTGTCCCACATGTTGTCTTTGTTTTCTTCTGTTCAGCAGCGTCAGCTGGTGTTATCTGTTGGCCACTTTGGGCTTTGTATTCAAAGTTTGGGGGACTTTTCTCTTTAGGAGTGGAGCCTTGGAGACGAGGGGGTTCACGTGTGAGACCCACACGGCCCGCCATAGGTTGCGAAAGCGTGAAGGCACGGTACAATATATATGCGCCGTAGTGGGCGAAACTCAGCTGGTCCCAACTCCCTAGTCCGGACAACGCCGGGAAGGCCGAGGGAGGAGTGGAGTTGACGCTTAAAAAAACGAGCTTGTCAGTTGTCACACGCTTTATTTGATGGTTGTAGACTTGGAGTAATTAAGGCAAGAAAACTGGGGTGTAAGCCGTAGTAGGGGTTTGATATTTTATCGTGAAAGGGAGAGAGTCTTCGATCGTTTTCAGAAACCGCGTACACTTTAACCTTAATACATATTCCCAATTACCAAACGGGGGGAGGGATTTAATGGGGACGGGTGACAAAACGTGCCCTCATCTTATTCTACTGTTTTTCCTGGGGAAGTGGATTAGTCTCGAATGCTAAATAAGAGTGAATCCAGGCTGGCAAAAGATTTGCATCACAAGTTCACAACTAAGAAACGGCTCTCTCTGTTAGTTAAAAAAAAAAAAAAAAACTTCTACATTGTTTTGTCATCTGTCTTTTGGATTTTGGTATTGAATTTTGGTATTGACTGATATGTATCGATAGTGATGGTAATCCATATTGATGCCATATTGATGCCGCATTGATATATATATATATATAAATAATCCATATCTGTATCTCTCTCATGTATACACAACCACACTTGTAGTGTAGGGTTCAACCAAGATCTTAGGGTCCTAAAACATTCTGCGGTGAGACGAAGTTGATAATACCCTCCATTGTTACGTGATATCTTCTCCAATCCATCTGAAAGCCACGGTCGAGGGTTTTCCATTATGTAGTGTATGGTTCAGCCAAGATCTTAGGGTCCTAAAACATTCTCCCCATGGGAGGAAGTCGATATTACCCTCCATTGTTATGTGATATCTTCTCCAATCTATCTGAAAGCCATGACCTAGGGTTTTCTATCATGTCTTAAGGAAAACTTGATCCATTTTTTTTGTCTAAATTTTTTTTTTTTGGTAAATGTCTAAATTTAAATTTGCCACATGGAATTGTGATGTGGCATTTCTATATATTTTATGCATGGATGATGTTGAATTTTTCAATGTTTTCTCTTTGATCACATGGCAAACTCTTTTGAAGCTAGAACTTGATATGTGAGTGAAAGATTTTCTTAGTTAACTCAATAGAAAAAATTTAACCCTTCTTCGAAGTCTATAAAATTTTATTATGAGCTTCTCTTGTTACCGGACAAGTATTTAATAAGAGGTATTCAAGGTCCGGATTGTGGCCGACCGTCTCAATACAAATTGACTGAACCTAATTGGCAAATCATTGAGGAACACCTTAGATAGGTCACATGTGTAAATTTGAAGGTAAATTTAAACCACATGGTTGATCATGTTTAGGAGATATATTATCTAGACGGCCCACCTAAAAAGTCTTGTTTGTCCAATCAATAGTATCTATCATGTGGCATCCTAGGTGAGGCCTAACTTTTGTGGATAAATAGACCTAAAGTTCCTAGTTCATATTTCAAGTTTCAACCTATTTGGAATTGGGTAAACCACAAAATAAAGCTTTAAAATAACCCCAACTTTCAAGAGGTTGCACACCATGGCATGAACTACAAATAATATGGATGTCAATACATGATTCTGGCTTTTAAATTTGACATATGTGTCAATTCAAAATCATTTCAACTTAGATGAAGCAAAAACTTTATGGGCAAGGACATCCTGAAGTCCCTTACTTATATGTTAACGTTTTAACCAATCTAAATTTACCAAGTGGCAAAACAAAGAGTTAAATAAATCTAAAACCACCAAGAGGGTACCCGAGCTACATTAAGGTTCGTGGATGCATGATGTACTAAATAATTGAATTTGAAGCTAAATTTTTACGTTACTATAAATAAAAGGTCATATTTACCACATCACTCTTGTACACGTTGTGTGGTTGTACAAATATGATGATAAAATTTCATTTTATATACAATTGATCATACAAATACAAACTCTATTCATTACTCTTCTCTTGGGTTTCACCTTCATCTGGAAGTTAGAAAAAGGTTTTGATAGAGATCCAAAGTAATTAGCCTCCAAATTGGACAATAGAAAATGGCTTTTAAGATGCTCCAAACATGATATCCTTAATAATCAACAATATTTGTTGGCAGTTATGAGATATTGATTGTGACTATTACAAGGTACTATTTTGACATAAAATAATTAGCCTTATCTGTGGCCATAAACTAAATTGATTTCACACGTGGGACTACTTTCTCCTTCTTTCTTCTTTTTCTATTCGGTGCATTGATTGTTAAGGAAGGGATTTCAACCAAAAAACTTTGTTAAAGGAAAGGATTTGACATGCTGTGTCATCACTTGTACAAGTATTCTTACTTTCAAGATAGTGATCCTAACTGACTACAGTCACCGAATATAATTGTTTAACATGATAGCATTTTAGTTCTTATTAATCAAATACCTCTTGTATTGGCATTCATCCCATGTATTTGAATCACTACTCTATATATGATTGAATGCTCTTCAAACTTTGAACAATAGTAGATAATTTAGATTAAAAAATAATCATAAAAATGAATAATCCAAGTTGTCTTTGATTTTCGAAAACGTCACATTCCGTTGTTACGTCAATAACTACTATGTTTGACTATTTCATATTTCTTTTGAGGAACTTTTTATGTCATGAGGCTCAATTGAATAATGAGAGTTCTTTAGATAAATGACGGTTTGTTTCTCATAATATTTTCTTTTTAAAGCAATTACAGAATGCTCCAATGTGAAAAGGCAAAATAGATGAGACACCAAAGTGAAGAATAGTCCTTAAAATTTGTCAATGACTAGGTTAACATGTGGAAATTATTAAGGCAACCATTTCTTATAATGTGATGCCTACTTTTTACACAATTTCATCCGATTAAATCAAGCTTCTAAGTGACATGATTCATGTTAGAGTTAGTTTCAATTATAGATACATCACCAAGGAAATATTCACGCATTCATGATTTGACAAATTAGAGAGTTGTTGAGATGTAACTATTTTAAAAGGAAAAATATAAAAAATAAAAAGTGATTGATTGTGGCATACATAGGAAAAGGGTTTCGGTTTAAGATAGTAAAACTTATAAAACATACTAAGAAATCTTTTGGCATCATTAACCCCAATTTTTTTTTTTTTTTTTATCTATTTGCTTAGAAATGAAGATTATGTTGTGAATTGCCAATTCATCGGTAATGGATGGTATAATGAACTTTCAGGATTGTTTACTTCGAATATTTTTAATATTACTGTTGATTTTAGTTTACTCTTAGCCATTATGTGTGTTACTTTTGGTTAAGTGAAATCTTTCTATGCTGTGAATATCTTGGATTTATTAAATGAAAAAAGTTAATGCCGTTCACCAAAGTTGGTGCTTAATTTGTTAATTTTAAAAATTTCATGTGGCTAGAAATGATGGACATGATTAGGGGTGGACCCGAGAATTTTCTCTTTGGTGCGCCACTTATTAAACCAATAACATGTATAAACAATTAAAATAAATGAACATAATAATCAGTTGGGGGAAGGCATATTTAATTATTTCATGGGATTATAGAGAAAATTTTATTGTAACCAAAGTTGGTGAAAAAGTTGTAACTTTACCTTTTTGCCCTTTAAGAAAATACATTTATTTTTTCAATCAAGGTAAATATTATCATTTCACATGTATACATGAAAATGTTTAAGATAATCCTTTGCTCAATATCAATTTATTTTGAACTCATTTTATCTTATAACTTAAAATATTTTTTTAGAATTAGACAAGATCCTCTTTTGAAAAAAGATTCTCCCTAATTATTAGGTCACCCAAGGAGTCATCCTACATAGGGGATGACCTAGAGGTATCCACCCACCCATGTGTTTGGGGTGCATGTCTAGGTCTTCCCTATCGTCGGATGATCCTTGGGTATCCCAGTAATTGGAGAAGAGCCGAATCATGCTGTTCTACCTCCATTTATTCATCATCAGAGCCTTGATCCTCTTCCGTCGTCTTGTATCCCATTCAAGTTCAAACCATGTATCCCATCCTCTTCACAAGAACCGCCCACTCCTCACTTCCACACATGATCTGCTAGCCATTGCTGCATTTATATAACAACTCTTCACCTTATGCCCTCAATCAAGAACCATAAAGGCCACATTTTGGCTCAACCTTTCATTGACATGTATTGTTGGAATCTCCTCATACTAGTCATCGGCATCTATGGCAGCCACTATAGTGGCAATCATCTTCGTCCACATCCAGCACCTGTACAAGACGGAATCAAGCCGCTCTGAATAGGCCTGGATTGAACCACCCGATATTCAATTGAATCAAGTTATGTGACATCAAATGAAAGTGTGGCCCCTAAGCCTAGATAGGGGGTGAAATGATCGTCCACTCTTATTGATGCTTCTATATGTTCTCTCCTTAGTCCCCATGCATGTTCAGGAGCCACAATCCTCCACAAGAAACACTTTCCCATTAAAAAAAAAATTCCATGTAATTATAACTGAGTTTTCACCACTTAATTATGACTTCAGTGTATCTAAAGATAAACACCATGATAAGAATGGCATTTGCTTCGCGTGTGTGTGTGTATATATAATTTTTTCTTCATGGGGCATTGGTACCGACAGATGCCCAAAGGAGAAGGATAGTTTCGACCCTAAATAATTGGGGTTGGGAGTTTACGATAAGTCCAATCACTACGATTGATCTAATTTCAATATTTGAAACAGTCCCTCACTATGAAGAAAAACTTAACTTTCAGCAGAAGATAAAGTAAATTATTTGATGTTTGTCAAGGAAATTAGGTGCAAGACTTTTTCTGGGAGTGTTACAACTGCAACCTAATCTATACACGTCAACTTACCTAGCTAATGCCAAAATTATATGTAAGCAAATTTGATTTGATCAAGCTACTTAATTTCTGGTGGAGACACAACAATGAAGAAAAGAAAATCTACCTAGTTGAAAAGGGTACAGGATGTCTGGGTCAAGTCCCACTTCGATCCAATTCGATTAACGCAAGAAAACCTTGATGAAACAAGTCACCCGACCTGCCCACTACTAACCTTGAATTTGAAATTTGAATCTGATATGCATGTATGCAGTCTTTTATATGTTCGACTGCAAGACAAGTTTGGTTTGCTAGCCCTCTTGTTGTGTCTAGCACCAAAGTTGAAATGTTTCAAATATAAAATGTTTGTTTGTTTGTTTGGATTTTTTTTTTTTTGGGAAAATGATAAGCATGCCAGTGGGTTACGGAGGAATAAAGTATGCTAACATTTATTAATCATTGGATTAGATAGTTTACATATAAACTGTTTGTAGCTGTTGTCTTGCATTGCCTTCCCACCACTGGCACTCTACAGTCCCTCTCGATCCGTCTTTGGCTACACGATCCCAAATTTCCATCGATCCTCCGCTGCCCCTCTCTCCCTTGCACTCTCTTTTCCACCCCGCCTCTACAAACCCCTTGCCTGCTGTCTGCGCTTTCCATCTTGGATTCAAACGCAACAAACTCTAACATTGCCATATCTCATCTCTGACCGTCGCCTCCAGCCCCATTGCTGCTGGTCGGAACAGCTCCATCTGTCTCTCTCAACTATCCGTTCTACTCTATCTCTTCCTCGCTCAGGGCTGCAACCCGAACTCTCATTTGTCCTTCCAAATCCATCCATATGTTATTGTACAATCTCTGTTTAGGCATTATTTGAATTTGTTGTAACAATTTTCCTTATTATTGGAAAAGATTGATTGATTATTGGAGTCTTGGAATTTGTTCTTAACTTTTATAAATTTGAGTTATTTTCTACAACTTATTTACTTTCAATGAGAGCATCCATTGATCTTTAACAACGGTTAAAATGTACGGTCTTACTAGAGAAGGGGTGGTGACTTTTGTTGTTGTTGTTGTTGTTGTTTTTTTTTTTTTTTTTTTTTTTTTATTCCTCTTCTCATATTTTCTCTCTCCCCAATTATAAACCTGTAACCCTTATTCTTTGCATGTTATTAGGAGCTTCGGCTCCCCTGAAAGAGCCTTTGCTCAAAAGGTAACCGCAAATCTTCAAAAGAATAAAGCCGTAGGTCTTGGGTTGTTTGTGCCAGTTTGTGCCTCCATGTTTCTAGGCGCAAGAGCTATACTCCCCCACAAAAACCATTTTCTCAAATTTTTTTTTTTTAATATTAAAGTTCAAGTTATTTTGAAAGTCTTTTTTAGTCCCTAACTTAAAAAACTTTTGAAAATAAAACAAGGGAAGACATTTTCTGTCTAGGAACGTAGCTGATAGCTCCCACACCTGCACGTGATCTAATTAGCATCCCCATTCGGTTCAATCCATACAGGTAGGGAGGTCATTTTATAGGGGTTAAGAGAGATAGAGACAAGAGTGCTGGCGTAGGAGCTACACTCTCAGGCAGAAAACATTTTCCCATGAGACAAAGGGCAATTAAAAGAAGGTTATCTTTAAAAGTTATAAATACATTTTATGCAAAAATAATAAATGTTGGCCGGTTGCCCCTGTGCCTGAACATAGGATGTGCTAGATTACGGCCCCACCCCATAAAAAATAAAAAAAATTTATTCATGTTGATGCCCCTGTGTATGCCCTCATTGGCCCTGACTCTGGTGAAGCGATCTCTTGCCCTACAGTTATATAGCATTATAGCTAGATGTCATTTAGACAATCCCATTAAATAAAAACCGGGACAAACAAAAGCAAACAAGATCCTCCCATCGAGTGTATCGTAGCCTTTCTTATTTGGTGTCTGATTAATTTTCAACCACCAAAAATCAAGGAACCATATCCTCTCAAGTCTGCATCAGACAGTTAGGGATGCATGCCTAAAAACTACCAACCATTCCATGCATACTGGGTGCATTAGGGCACTGGAGAGGATCTGGATAAAAAAATCAGACTCAAAAACAACATTTAAAATCTTTGAGAGATCATATGATGACTTGGAGAACCTCTACCCTTGGGCTAACAATGATATCTGAAGAACCGTTCCTATAAACACTTTGGAGGATTTCATATGTAAGCACAACATGGATTTAAAAATCGAATCAGAGTCGATAGAATTGGTTGGTCCCAATTCGATTAATGTTGATTCCTAAAACCCATTTTGGAATCGGTAATGAATGTACTTAGATTTTAATATTTTGAAATTTTACTTTTTTTAATTCTTTTTTATTTTTATTTTTATTTTTTTAATTTAGTAAAGTTGCAGAAAATCAAAGAAACTCTTATAGTTTTACAAGATTTTTTGAAGAAAAAAAAATCGGAGTATCTAAGATTTGCAGAAATGTCTACTTCCCAATCCCATTACTTAGGGTTTTAGCTGATTCTTAACTGATTTCAATTAGAACCGATGAAATTCCAGATTTAAAATCATTGGATCACAATTATAATAAAAATATCGTCAAAAGATTTAAAAATCAAAATAAATTTTGAGAATAAAACAAAAGGCAATCAAAAGAAGGTAACAAGTTCAATCCTTTTCATGGGAGTGGGATGGAATCTTTCTCGCACCACCGCACGCTCAAACAAATGTGCATGATGATAATACATTTTGATAAGAAAAAGTTTTCCTTCACCCGCAAAGGACGATTCACACACCATCTTAGGGTTCACAAACCCCTATAGTGTTTTAGTATGTTGCCAACAAAATACCCTTTTCTTGTGGTGGATGGATTCCTATTTATTGGGTATGAGTGTGGGGTGTGGGAAAACTAATTTTAACAACTTTTTTATATTTCTATCTTAAAGGACTTTTTGAAAATAAGACACAGGACCATTGAAAGAAGACATCAAGTTCTCAATACACCTATAGAGTTAGGGATGTCAATCCCAAGCCCGCATTGATTTGATTGATTGGGCATATTGTTTAAAGATCGGCCCAGCCTGCATGATTATTAAATATGTCAGACTCAGGCCTAGTCCATTTATAAATAAATAGTATACGGTGCAAGGGGTAAGCCCGATAGGCGCCCGACCGGCTGGGCCCATCTATAAGACCAATTTGGCTTGACACGTTTAGCCTGTCTATTTCTATGTATATTTTGATTTTTTTATTATTTATTTATAGAATATGATATATATATTGATATTTTTATCAATTATTGAATGTAATAAAGTAAAATATATTTTCTAAATTATTAATGATTTAATAAAATATATTAAAATTTCTTAAATATAAGACAATTAAAGACCATGTAAGGTCCTTTTAAGGCTTTATTGGTACATTAATCAGTTGAAGCTCCAATTAGAAAAAACCCATCGACTCATTCCTTAAATAGATCGATCATGGTGCAAAATAGGCCCGCCAGGCCCCGACCGATTGACACCTTTAGAAGACCCTTCCCACTTACTGAACGAGGACATTATTCTACATAGAAGGCTACTTGTGTCATCTGCATATGAAGGATTTAATTGGGCTGGGCCGTAACCCACGGTACATCTCAAGTTGGTGCAGATCATGTGTAACTCACACTCAAATTCACTCACTACTGTTGCGCGCACGTTAGCTGCCCACTGAATACAGATTCTTATTTTACTTGCTGGAATCTGAATGTAAGGCTCAACTTAAAACAGCGAATCAGTAACGGCAGCCGCAGACACAGATTGAACTATGGAAGCCACACACATAGCTACGCAGAGAAGAAGAAGATAACGGTAATCTTTGTAAGAGCCTCAGAAGGAATTGAAGATTGGAACTTAGTTCAGGTAAATTAATTAATCCAACTAATCTTGGCAACCATTCAGACTTTCAAATCTCGTTTTGTTCTCTTCTCCAATTTTAATTCTCTATTTGGGTATTTGGGTTTTGGCTACTGTTAGTCGAAGAGTTGAACCCAAGTAAGATATCAAAGTTTCATGTTCAATTTTTAGTTATTTTAATGGTTATAGCTTTATAGGTTCTAATTTGGGTGTACAATTATAACTTTTTCTGGGTTCTTCTTTTCTTTCAATCTGGTGTCTTTCTCTTTTCTCCCCATGTGATTGAATCTTTATCTTCTTTTGTTGGCAAAGAGAACTCGCGGGAAATGTGGGAGTAAACTAAAGTCACGTCCCTAAGAAGAAGAGGAAAATAAAACTAATTCTCATGTTCTTACTCTTTTCATGTTTCATTTTCTTTTTAGAATTCTTAACTGTTGGTTGGTAAGTTTGATATAAATTGAGAAAGAAGTGTTATATTCCAGATGATGTTAATTGGTTGGAAATGCATAGGGAATGCAGTTTGTAATAGATTTCAATTGATACATATTTCTCCTTATCTCCCAGTGTCAGCAATGGATAGACTGAGGCAAATTTCAAAGACTGTCAGCAATTGTTGATTGGAACGTGAATTTGGTGGTGATGTATTTCAATGTGGAATATGAAATTTGAAGTGCTCAAACTTTGCATTTGTCTTACTCTGTTTGAATATTGAGACATGTTCTCTGTTATCTATATGCGATTAAGAAGTATCATGGTGAGTTGGTGCGTTTGCTAATGGGATCTTTGATATTTGTAGTACTAATATTGGTATAGGCTGTTGCTATGGTTCTGGGGTACTTGATGGTAGATTGCCAAGGCAGGTTTCGGCTCCTCTCCAATTCTTAATCGCCCTATTCTTGCCCAATTCTGTCTGCGTGCGTGACACCTGTACATTTCCAAATCCAACGGTTGTTGGGTAGAATTTTATTGGAATTCAAGCCCATTTTAACCCCTTCAAACTTGGTGATTGTCTTCTTCTCCTGTTAACAATCTGGGAAAGATGGCTCAAACCAAGGACATCATCTAAAAGAATCATACTATTTTCTTTTTCTTTGATGAATGGTTCTAATACTTCTACTCAGGAACTTTCCTCATCTTCATTTTGAGTATTGAGTATTACATGAAAAATTGCATCGAAGCAATTAGTCATTCTGGTTTAAAACCTAAGCATCTGGAAAGCTATTTTTCACTTTCAAAAGAGGACATGAGGGTGCGATAGGTTATAAGATTGGGGACATGAGGCTTACCTCCCTAGCTGGAAATAAATTTAGAATAATGTAGTACATAATGTGTGTGAAAGGTTGTCTTCTAATTTTTCTCCAGGGGAGTGAAATGTGATTGAAAGGAAAACTGACTAATCTTGTGTTTCCTTAGACCTTTACTGACAAGACCATTTGCATTAGAATCTCCTTATCTTGTCAGTTATTCAGCTTTATTGTTCCCGTGGATACACTCATTTCTGATTCTACTTTCCTGATGTTTCATTCACGTCTTTAACATTTTAAGTGAGTTGGCATGTGGAATTTCCTTGCAACTTGATTGACAATAGAATGATGTAGTTCCCACTCTAAATTGACTTATGTTAACATTTTCAAGATCTTGGTCATGGCTTCACGATGCCAAATCAATCAGTTCTGATGGATCTGATTGGGCTGCGGATAATGGGCCCACTTGTGAGATAGGATGAGAAAATTCATATCTGGTGATTAAGATTTCTCAGATCTTACTGCTGATATGTTCATATCTGAATCTCGATCTAAAGGTCAGAATTTTGAGATGCAAATGACAAGATCTTAACTACTGGCTTCCATAATAAATATCAGAAAGTAAAGTCCCAAATAATTGATATGGGGAGAGAGAATAGAACAAGTGAACAACACTACAGGTCGCAAGTGAGAGAGAGGGAAGAGAAAACAGGCGTCACTGATGGATGGACTGATGCGAGGGAAGCGAGAAAATCTTTCCTAGAAAATAGGATCTGAAACTAGAACCATGGACAGATTGGAAGGAGAAGAGAAGAAGGGGGAGGATTACTAGCTGTGACTCATGAGAGGGAGAGAGAGAATGGTTTAGAGGGAAGAGAGAGAATCCTCACCAGATTGAGAGAAGGGAGACGAGAGAGAAAATCCAACCTCTTTCTTTTATAACAAACCAAAAGAATCAATGTTTCATTCAACCAACTCCATCATCATGGCAGGTTCTTACATCTATTTAATAAAAATAAAAAATAAAACTCAAGAAAATATTTAAATCTAGGACTTTGACGGCTAAACTAGTTTCCTAAACAAGCAACTCAACTACTAATAAAAATGTAGTAGTTCAAAATCTAAATCCCTAACCAGCTTTCCTTATGAGGACTCTAGTTGCCTGACATTTCTAAAAATAGGATAAAATGACTCTAGCTATGGAACCTGTACATATCCATTCTAAAAGCTTGAACTATTAGGTGGAGGGACTCATAGGCAAGGTTCAAAATATCAAGTTTCGACCCTTGGGGAGACTGAAATTTTGGTCGAAATCTAAAAAATTTTGAGGAAACTAGGGAAAATTTTCTGGTTTGGTGGAAACTTGGTTTCGACCCCCAAAATGTGTTTTTTTTTTTTTTTTGTCTATTTTTTGTGTACGTCCTATTTTAGACATTTCTAAACCATTCACATAATTAGTTTCATAAGAAAACACCTAAAGTTATACTTGTGGTGTTGACCAAAGTTTGCTAATGTATGTTGAGTCGTTGACTGAAACTATACTATATAAATACATATATAAGTTACTAACTAAAAATGCAAGATACATGATTAAAAGTTTAAAACAAACTATTATATAATTGTGAGTTATCTCTCAAGTCTCAACAGTCAATTCCAAGTAGTATTCAAGTATATTCTATATAAAAAAAAGTGATTTTTGGGAAAGATGGGATTACCTTTTTGGTTCAAGCTCCCTTCCTTAGATAGATTTGTTATGAATGTATAAGATCCAAGCTTAGAATGAAGATATGATGGCACAAGGGCAAAATCTTGAGTGTTTTCCCAAGTTTTCCTCTTCACAGAGAAGAAATATGGGGAGAGGGTCGAAATTTTTTGAAATAAGAAGGCTTGATTTCCCATTTAAGTAGGTTTTATAAAGGCTGGTTCCACGCTTCCACCCAAAAGGTCGAACCCATTGGTCCACTCGAAAATTCCCATATTTCGGTCAAAATGTGGAAATTTTGGTCAACACTGGTCAAAACCAGTGACTTTTAAAAGTCACATGGTATTTGGTATTGGAGTCCTGGGATATCATGGAAATGTGAGAAATTTCGACGGTATTGGTCGAAACCTTGAACCATGCTCACAGGTATATGAGGGGATTTTGAAGGCCTCAAGGGTAACCGATGTGGGACTATTTTTTCTAACACTTTGCCTCACTTGTTGGCAGAACATAACTGCGTACACGTTGCATGTTGCATGTTGCATGGATGAATGGAGGCAGGTCTAGAGAAATCTCGCTCTGATGCCACTTATATATCCATCCCAAAAGGTCAAATTATTGGGTGGAGGGACTAATAGGTATATGAGGGAATGGAAGGCCATCGCCGTAACTGATGTGGGACTATTCTTCCAACACTCCCCTTCACGTGTAGGTAGGACGGAACTGCATACATGTTCACTATTCTTCCATTTGGACCCACCAACAAAATATTAATATTGTGCACCCCACTTTTGGGCTTTATTTTTCAGCCGGTTACAAACTTACAACAGTAAAGACTATAAACAAAGGCCCAACCCAAACAATTACTAAAACCTGGTCTGCATCACTTCACAGCCGTGTTTCAGAATTCCAAGCAAATAATTTAGCCAGGTAAAATTTGTTTAGTTTGTTTTCCTTTTGAAGAAATCACAGTGAAAACTTGTTTGCCTGCACAAAATGTTGATAAATGACATTTTTTTTTTCTTTTCTTTTCTTCAGAGTTTCCTAGCTTCATTTTTTTCCTTACTATATGTCTATTATATCTCCCTTTGTGTCTCTCTTCATGGAGACATCCGTGCATTACTTTTACCTCCTGCACTTCTCCATATAGACTGGCATCCTATCCTCTGCCTCTTTGTCTAGAGTTGTTTTTTCAACCAAATGACGTAGAAGCTAATAAACTTCTCCCCCCACCCGTTTCTTTTTCATCATGCTTTTGCAACCTTTGTAGTTGCTTCTACTGTACTTTATGTAATGATTGATAACTTGATTAGTGCAGTGGCTTGTGTTTTGTAGATGTCTTGGTATTTCATGCCTTCCAGTCTAATTCTATTTTCATTCTAGTTATTGTATTCGCCGAACTCATTCTTCAGTATCTGTATCATCCTCCTTCACCTATGCGTTTCTGAAATTGCAGGTTTGAAATATAAAAAGTGGTCATTTCAAGTCATCAAGAAAATGAGAAGTGATGAAGTTGCTGAAAGAAGCTTTCAAGACTTGCCTCCGTCTTCTTCTTATGAAACTGCTATGGAAGCACTTTCCTCTCTCATTTATAGCGTTAAGCATGGAGATAGGTCAAGTATAGATGGAACAACTTCAGGTAGATATGGGAAATTGGAGAGGATGCATATTTATCTTAAGGTAAATGCAATTAACAGTTGTGGTTGTCTGTTGGAAGTGTTTTCTGTCAGCAGAAGTACCAATTTTTCATGATTTCCATACGACAAGGTTGGGGATTTGGATTATATGTTAGAGTTTGCTGTTTTGTTGACTGTCCATAGTCTTTCAAACTTTTCATTACTCGAGAAAAGTTGAACATAGCTCATAAGAAGTTTTCATGTTTGTATTAAGTGACATCCACCCCCTCACCTCTGAAGCATGCAAGAACAAGTTGTTCATGTGGAGTAATTGTGAATGAATTTCTTAATCCAAAATATGGAGTGTTACCTAAAAACTTCCAATTACCAGGTTCAGTACTTCATTTGATTTGACTTTGTAAGATTTCTGAGGATTCTTAAAGGTGTTAGGTTCACTTTGTCTATAATTGATACTCCAAGTCAGGGGCATGTTCTTAAGTTGAACCTGTGTTTAACTCTCGATTCTTGAAAGCACATCTATGACATGTTGAGGAAACATAACTATTTTACAAAGTGCTGACTCTTCCAAGTGAAGTGCTATTGATTTGAATAGAGTTGGTTTATCAGCAAAAGGATCCAGCTTAACTGTATTGAAGAGAAAAGAGACAAATGTGTTTTTTTCCATCCTGCGTAGTGAATATAATTGCTTCTAAATTTTAAAATCATTCATTATATTCCTGTCCTCTCAGGTCTAAACAAGTTTGAAGAATCATATATGTATTGCACTTCATTTAACTTGAATAACTTTGGAGGCTAGGTGATATTATTATGTGGTGTAAGAGTTATGGAATCATACTGTTAATTATCTTTTCTGCCACTTTTCTATCTTCCTCTCATGTATGTCTGAGTGAAAGAATGTTGAAACTAGGCTCTGTATTTCAATTCTTGCATGTTTCCTTTGTGAGGTCATTATTTTCTGTCCATGCCGTCCTGGTTGTTTCCAGAAAATACAATTTTTATATTAGAAGTGCATGGTCATAGTATTTATTTCCATCTCATTGTTACTGAGAAATACTCTTCTTTTGCAAGCAGATGTTAAGTTTGGAGGAACATATAGCTGGTCTTAAAATAATTCATGTTGCTGGAACCAAAGGGAAGGTATCACCCATATAAGTGAAATGTTTTATTAAAATTTTTGCACCATATATTTCTTTAGAATGTTTATCTTTTTCTTATTTATGTCCCTGATAACATTTGTATTATTACCACCACTTTCATGGATGTTGTCTATGGTTTCATGCTAACACTTGTATCTAAGGTTCACAATTTTAGCTGTAATGCAGAAATATTTGGGTTGCAGTTTTGTTTTTGGACGAAATTGCATCCTATTTAGGCTAAGGATTGTACAAAACTAGTAATATCTTGACCAAGCCATGGGTAGATTTCCAAGGTTTGCGAACTCACCTCATTGTGCAGTTTGTTAATGTATTTCACCTTGTTCCTGATCCAATTTGATTATAGGTATACAACAAGGCTTTGATCCGATGTGTTTGAAATCTAATTCGATAAAGAGAGTTTTGACCTGTAATGTATCCGGTCTAGTAATGCCTGATCTGATTTGTATCACACATATCTGCATATAAATTTTTTTATCAAAATTACTTACATATTTGAATTTGTGCCTTTTACAATTAATAAGACATTTTCTTTCGTTTTTATCTTTTTCTTTTGGTGCAAATTTTTTTTTTCTTTTGAAAATGTATATTATATTCTATATGAAATCTTTTCAAACCGTAACTGGTTACATATGGATATTTAAATATTTATTAGGTTCAAATTTTAATCGCTGAATGAGTGATTTGTTGGATTGTCGGATTGGATTATGGAATTCTCTAATCACTTTTGATTTTAATCATTAGGGACTGGTGTTTGGTCACTTGGTGCAATATAATAGGCATGAGTGGCCAGCATGAAGATGGAGGTTCAGTCTTAGGGTGGCCACTTCGTGCAAAAAATGCCGAAGGTTAGGACCAGCTCCTGTCAACCCCCCCTGGAACCCTGTGAAAGTGGGATCTGCCCTGGGTTATGCCCTCTACATTTGTATTGGACCCATTTGACAGCCATACTGCAGAATGAAGGTGGACGGGGAGAATTGTCACTAATGCAAACATGGTGGGTCTATGTCACAGTGACCCCACTAATTCAGGATTTGGCAATATATATATGTTTTTTTTTAATAGGTAACTTTTACCCTCGTATTTGTAGCCATTAAACTGAAGACGCTGAAGTTTACTTTTCAAGGATTTTCCATAATTTCCACATGGGAAAGTGCATATGGTCTGAAAATTACCAGATGGATAACAGTGACATGGATAAGATATCCCAAAAATTTGAGTGTAAACTAAACTGCCATGTGGGAAAATTTAGGGCTGTATATGGGTCCTGACCTCATCAGGCTGTGGATGTGTATGAGAACTTCATTTTATGATGCAGATAATTTGAGCCATCTTCATGCTAGGATTTTTACATGAAAAAATTCAAATTGTTTGGATATGCTCTTGTTCTTAACAGAAATGCTTAGTGCAGGGTTCAACATGCGCATTCTGTGAAGCTATTTTACGGGAGTGTGGATTTAGAACTGGACTCTTCACATCTCCACACCTAATTGATGTGAGAGAAAGGTTTCGGATAGATGGGTTAGTATTTAAAAGCATTACAAGTTACTAGCTATGTATATAAGGATTTTATTATTGGCACTTCTCAAGGTTATTTTTTTTTTCTTGCCCTCTTAGTACAACACTTTTTTTTTCCAATGAGGGTAAAATCTTGTCATTTCACATTTGTACTCAAAAGTGTGCGACAGTAAAATGATCAAGAAGAATGTGTTAATATACAGGTGTACAGGTGTGTGTGACACCTGTACATTTCACCTCTACAACACTTTTTTTTTTCCAGTTTACAGCAATCCAATTCTGATCAAATAAGTCTGTCAGAGGGGCAGTTGGTGAGCTACCTTCAAGCTCATTAAATTGTGATGGAGATTAGATCTGGCGAGGGTTAAAATGATTTCTGGACCCCTGAGGTTCCATTCTGGTCAAATTGGCATTTGACTCGCTGAATTGAAACTTGCTAGCTTCTAGTTTGTGGCCTACGTAAATATATCATTACTTTGTGTTGTCTAGATGTGTTTGAGAGCTAGTTGAAGAACTGAACTTCATTTAGTTGGGTCCATTACTAGTCGATTAAGGACATCAGATTTCAAGTGTAGTCAAATATATATATTAGCCACATCCCCCATCACAGCTTCACAGTCTGACGAGCAGTATCCAAATGCCTCCCAATGCAGTCCTTCCTCATTCGTCGTCAGATTTGGCCCCCCTTTTGTTGCCTTTGCTGGAATGCCGTCAAATACATTGACCACATCTTTTTAGCTTGCCCTCTCTCCTCTGTTTGGAAAGGGGTCCTTGCAAAATGCTGGCCCAAAAGACTTATGATCCTTCTTTTTCAGCAGATTTGGGTGGACATGTCCTTTGCTGGATCTTGTATTTGTGATACTATGGGCAAGCTTGCCTTCAGTACCACCATCAACTAGATTTGGATGGAGAGAAATATCAGGAAATGATCCCCCAACTCTTGATCTTTTCAACAGATTTGGGACACCACTTCTTTGACATTAGGAACAAGCTTTCCTTTGTCTCCTCCCACTGTCTTGATTCCCCAAGTAACATGCATATTTTTGTTTCTTGGGGTCTTCCCTCCATTTTGCAGGCTCCTCTCTCTTGAGGGCAAGACATGGAGAAGAATTTAACTTCATTTAGTAGAGTCATATATCAGTCAATATAAGGATTGTAGGAACTCCTGATTTGGCTTAATAAAAATGATATGGAGAGAGTACCATCCCATGCAACAATTCAAATTCCTGATTTTGAACTAAACCAATTCAAAATCCCTCCTGATCTAACAATGAATCCATGAGCAAGCAATATTGTTTTTATTATTCCATTATTTTTTTTCTTTTTTGGGTGCTATGCATTACAGGAAAAGCCCAAACCAATCCCACAGTTGAAGGTGGGCTTTGACCCCAAGACCTGGTAACAAGCCTAGGTTCTTACCAGCTGCCCTGGCATCTTCGTTTTTATTTATTTATGAAACCGAGAAACCATAATTCTTTTGCTGTTTCTGCCCATTTGGTTCTGCATGGTCATGGTTAGTAATAAGTGCCATTGAATATTTTTGAATTTGTTTTTACAGGTTGGATATTTCAGAATATAAATTTCTACAGTACTTTTGGGATTGTTGGAACCAGTTGAAGGTACTGATTTGTTTTCAGTAGTCATTTTTTTTTTTTTCAGACTTTCAATGGTAGTCTAAATGGATGAATGCTCACTAAATAAGTATTGGGAAGGAGTATGCTACCCGCTTGTGTTCCCCATGCCCAGACACATGGGGAAGTGGAGGCGGGAGCAGGGGCATATTTTCACAGCCTGGCCCCACTTCCCCATGTGTCTGGGCATGGGGAACACAAGCTGGTAGTTTCTTTCTCCCATAAGTATTATGTAATTTTATACTTTTTTTTTCCTTTAAGGTTTTCTGGTGCTTCAAAATAGTATTTTTAAAAGGAAATGCCTTATCATGGACACTCTGGTTTGCAGGAAAAAATTATGGAAGACTTGCCGATGCCCCCACTATTTCAGTTCCTTACTTTATTGGCCTTAAAGATATTTGTCTGCGAAAAGGTTAGCTGCATACCATAAATTGCTTTTTTGTTGATTTGGTATTCTGTCTGTACATTATCTCTGACATTTTTAGCTAAAATCGTTGTCCTTATTATTGAAGCTCTATTCATTTAAACAGGTACGCTTTAGAAATCCAAGAAAAATACAAAGCAATCAAACCTGTAAAATATCCGTAGGATTTTGGTAGAGGATAGATTGAAAGCAAGTGAAGACCAAATTAAACTAGTTTTATTTGCAAAATATGGTCTCTCTTAATGGATAAACTAAATTGCAAAACTATATAAACCCTAATTAAGCTGCATGTGTCATTTCGTGTCAAGGTTCAGTGTTTTGGTTAATCAATCTCGAAACCAAAGTATTTCGTGAACCACAAAATCTCGGTCAAAACCTGGAAGGTTGCAGTTGCTGGTTTATATTGATGGTTTCATGGCCCAAATGGCCAAACTAGTTTCTGAAACTTCTAGGAAACCTATTTTAGGCCCTTTAAACATAATGGAACCTTTAGATTGTAAAAAGCACACCCAAAATGTTAGTTTTTAGGTTGGTAGTACATGTTATATGCTGTACGATGTTGTATACACAAAATCTAGTACTAGAACACGCAATTCAATTAAAACAACTAAAATATGCTTTAGGAATAAATAAACATAAAATTAGAAAATATTTAGTTATAAAATATTATACATGGTTTGTTACAAAGATATGTGAGTGATTTGGTCAAAGTTCACAAAAAAACTGAGGTTTTCTAGGAAGTTTCCCTTTTTGGAGTCGAAACTAGCAAAATGAAACCAAAACTTGAAACATGGTCGAAATTTCAATTGAAACCATGCATTTTATAAAGGGTTTGATCAAAATAATACTGAAATCCGAAACATGGTTGATGGTAAGACTCAGGTATCGCACCTGGTTTCGTTTCAACTTTCATCCAAACCGAAATATTTTGGAACATTGATTTGTGTATGTGCACGAGACACTCTAATCTCTAATCTAGCATTATTGATGTAAGATTAAACCTTCTAAATTCAAACTATCATTAATAACTTTGTTGACTCCATAACCTTTCTATTCTTAACAAAATTTAGAACATAGCCCCCCATTGATGAAAACATAGGAGGTAATAATTGTAACAGTACCTCATCCTTAGGTTGTTACTGTCCTCTTCCTCTGGAAACTAGGAACATTGGTTTACCCTTCGATTTTACCTTTATCATGTGAATTTTTCTTGGTGCCATCAAGAGTCAAGGCTGTCCAATTGGACCTGGGGGGACCTTATTTTGGGCCATGGATGGGACCTATGGTTTTGGACATTAATTTTTGGTTTGTTGTATTAGGCCTCAACGATCAGCCCATAAAGTGGGAGTGGAGCTGGTACACAGGATTTGTTGTTAGAGTTGAGTGTTTAGCTAGGTTAGGATACTTGTTAGTTATAATAGAGTCCAGATTTGAGTTTCTTTTCTTATTCATATTATTAGAGTGATAAGGAGTCCAAAACAGGAGTTGATTTAGGAATTTTAAAATGTTATATGTTTACACCGCTCCCATCAATTAAGCATGATTTGAGGAAAGGATATTGAATATTTTTTGAGTTGTTGTACTGTGCATATAGATTTTCCTATTTCAACTCCAACTCAAAAAATGAAAGTACTAATGAACTAAGTTAATTAACCGCTGGCAAGGGCACTTAATAAAAGTTTAGAACCAAATAAACCTCTTAATTAAGAACATACCAGATATTTGGTCCCAACAAGACTGACCTAGTGTGCATAATTACTGAAATGTCACTGATTCTATTTTTTGAATCAATCATTGTGAATTTAGCGAGTTCATGCGAAAAATTCTCCTGATAGAAACCAACAAAACTAAGCCAAAAAGACTTGTTGTCTTGCATGAATTTCACATTTTCTAGGAAGCATAGGCCCCCAAAAATCTTGACAGCGCCCAACAAAAATATTAGCCTCAGTTTAAGGTCTTGATGCTTCATTCTACAAAACCTTGGGGGGG
>NC_056565.1:5779383-5786042 GCF_013358625.1 Macadamia integrifolia
GGGGGGGGGGGGGGCTGGTTTCTCCTGGTTATGTGTTATCTCCAGCTTTGAGGCATTTATAGACACTGGGGTGTCTCAAGATGGGTAAGTTGGAATCTTCTCTTTGGGACAGGGTTTAGAGATTTTGAGTTAGAAATTGTGCAAAACCTTACTAATTACTTCATGATGTATGCTTAATGGGTCATCAGGATGAATGAATAGTTTCTTTAATTCCAAATATTATTTTTTGTTTAGTCGAAATTTCTTATCAAGATGATCCCGAGAACCTAGGTATCCTTCTCCTTGTAGTGGTAGAAATTCAATGTTACATTGTTTGGGGCATTGAGGTGAGAAGTCTTTCATAGAAAGATCTTTTGAATTCTGGTATGTACCAGAAGAGATATCCAGGGTGATATGGTGATACATCCTTTCTCATGTATGTTATATGTGCAAAGAGAATGACGAGTGAGTTGAATGGTTGTTTTCTTTGGTTTTTCTGGTGATGTTGTCCATGTTTCATGTTTGATTGTGGTTTCTTGACCCAATGGCTAGCTTTTAATTACCTAAGTGCTTTCAGTCAAAACATTCTGTTTTCCAGTTAGTTGCAGATTGAAAACTTATTGACCAGTCTCCCCCTCTTAATAGGAACTCTATCTTTATTTAAATACTTTTAGTCTATCTGATCTTTGTTCTACAATCTATTATCTATTTTTTGTTATGGATTTAATGTAATCCAATAATTTGACAACTGTTTGTTTCTTTTGTCTGGAAAAAATTATGTTTGTTGTGAAGAATTGTTGTTTACTATCTTATGGTACCCTATCACTGAGAGAAAGGGTTGGTTGTTCATAGGTTGATGTTGCAATTATTGAAGTTGGTCTTGGTGGGGAGTTGGACTCAACAAATGTGGTATATATATATATATATATATCTTTTCCTTTGTGATCAATTAGGTTGATGATTGTGAATTTCTTTTCCCTTTGTAGAAAAATATAATTTTTTAAACCTTTGTGAACACAACAGAAGAGTTTGTTGTTCTTCTCTTTAACTTTCTTCAATAGACTATAGAAATTGAACAAGTTTGAATTCCATGGCCATGGCATGGCATTGTTGGTAAAACTTTACAGATCAAAGAGACTCTTGTTTGTGGCATATCTCCCTTGGGGATGGATCATACAGAAATTTTGGGTATGACTCATTTCTTTTCCAAAATTCTCATCCTTAACTGTTACTCTCACTATGCTTATTTACTGATGACAGAACCTCATCTTAGTGCTTTATTGTGACACCTTAATGGTATATTGGTACGTCATTGGGATGGTACATTTCTGTGCATTTATCAGATGTCAGTCATGGTTCTCAGTTGGGATGTATTATTCATTTATTTATGATCAGATAGGACAGAGTTTGCTAGAAAACTTAACCTTTGTCAGCACAACATCCATCCAACATATTGGGATTAACTGGATCTTTAAATATGCGAACCATTTTCAAACATTGTGGGGTCTTATAGTTATAGATGAACAAACTTGTGGAAACGGAAGGGTTGGCATGATTATATATTTATATCAGGAGAAATCTAGATTTTCTGGAAATTTTGAATGGGAACTATGACCAAACAACTTTTGACCATGCTAGAAAGTCATTATTTTGAAGAAGGTGCCACTTCTTCAGTAGACAAAACCTGTGGAGACTGTTCTCTCTCAAGAAAATAAACTTTTTGCCCAATTCTCTTGCTAACCAATAAGTTCCATTTGACGTAGTCAATACCCAGAATGTGGAAGGGTAGTTTCTGTGCATTTAATGAAACCAGAGAATCTACATGCAGGAAATACACTAGCAAAAATTGCATTCCACAAGGCTGGAATTTTCAAGGTATGAAGCTTGTTACTGTAACTTCTGAACTGTCACAGCTATGGTTTTCCTTAGTGTCACAACTATGGTTTTCCTTGGTGATGAAGTATTTATTACAGTAATTCTTTTTTTATTATCCAACTAGGCATTCTTCATTTTCAAGTATTTTCTGAAATGGATTGATGTCTAACCTGCTCCTGAAGCATAAAGTTCCTGCTTTCACGGTACCCCAACCTTCGGAAGCAATGGATGTTCTTCAGAGAAGGGCCTCTAAATTAATGGTTAGTTCAGCTACTTGAGTACATCTAGGAAAATTATGATACTTTCCAGCATGAATATCTTTCTTATTCTTTTTTTATTACGGATATATTGACTGCCAAACAGAAGTCAAATTGTTTGCAATGATGTGGTCAAACTATGCATGACGAAGATGGCAATGAAAATGAATTTTATGTGCATGTGTGCCCTAATGTGTGCTCATCATTCCCATATCTGGTGGAACCTGATCTTTGAGGAATCGTTTTCTTCTTGCTCAAACTCAATCCACTGCCATGTGCATTTTCACTAAGTGAAATAAATATCATCTAGGCAATCTGTTGGAAAGAAACAGCATATCTTAGCTTATCTGCAGAATAACTTTATTTCTTCTGCAGAACATTAAGATTACTTTCTTCTATTTAACTTTCAGTTCACTAGGATTTTTTTTATTAATTAGCAACACTGCCATGTGCCATCTGATCTGTTCTTGTCTACTGCAGGTTCCTTTACAAGTAGCGTCTCCCCTTGATCCTGAAAAGTTGAATGGAGTAAAGCTTAGCTTGTCTGGTGATCATCAGTTCATAAATGCTGGCCTTGCTGTTGCTCTTTGTAGATGTTGGCTTCAAAGTACACGAAACTCAGAGGAACTCTTCGTTAAGTGTTGGTTGACTCTATTGACCCTAAATTGACATGAACTTGATTTTTAGTAGCATGCACACATTATCATATGAAATTAGAAGGAATTGACATTACAAGAAACTGATAGAAGCATCACTAAATACGATATGTTTAGTTGCTTCAGATATTACAACAGTTATTTTTGAAAATAATCTTTGTTCCTAATTCTGGCCAAAACTGGTTAAAAAAATATATCAAATACTGGGGAGTGAGACAAGGCCTAATTCAAGATTTCTTTAATTCAATACCTTGAAAATTATAGGAAGTTTGTGAAAATGAAAATGAAGTCCAGAAAAATGGAGAACTAATAAGAAAATGGAACTGACTTCGAGGATTGTAATTCATTTTTATTAATAACCAAATTTATTAATGAGAATAAGGAAAAGCTACGGGGGGGATAATGATACAACTACAACAAGGAGTCCATGTGTAGTTAGTCCAAGAAGACCTGAAAACAATCCTGATGTCCTTTTTTGTAGTCAAGTTAACAGGGTTTTAAGAGCTGAGGTCCGGTTTAGCACACACACAATGAAGAAAGGGACTTATTGCACTTGAGGAGGTATCTAATATTTTTCTTCAACATATTTAGTCCTACAAGAAGTATTGTATTACAAGATTACATGATTTCTGGGAACATGGTATCTAAATTGGTGGACATACTTTCTAATGCACCACAGCTAGTGTGTATGTGAAGGTTCAGTCATGAAAAGAATTAAGCATCTAAGGATTGTTTGATAAATATGCCATCAACAGCCAACATGTTGTCCGGGTTTTATTTACTAAAAATCCTTATTGTATTTTCTCCCCTCCACTGATTCTCTCAATTGTGATAATAAGGTGCCGCTGGGAATCTTCCCTCTTGAAGAAGCTGTTAGTTTTTACTTATTAATTCCACATCTACAACTGCCTAACATATGTAGATCGCAAATCAGGAAAACAATTCATCAGATTTTCCAGAGGAATTTCTGAAAGGTCTTTCAACTGCACATCTTGCTGGACGGGCTCAGATAGTTCATGATATTATCAAAGGAAGTTCGTGTGGAGATCTGATCTTTTACTTGGATGGAGCTCACAGTCCTGAGAGCATGGAAGTTTGTGCAAAGTGGTTCTCCAGTGCTGTAAAAGAAGACAATATATCTTCTTCTTCTTTTGGGAATGAGAAAATGAAAGAATCATTGAGTAATTGTGCTGGTCAACACAGAAAACAGAATTTTGAGGGCTCAAAGAGAATCTCAAAGCAGGTAATGTCCCCAGTCAAATGCTCCATAGTAGTAATTATACTCGTAGGCATCTTCCTATGTTTCCAAAGCTTCTTTTATGTTCTTTTTACATACACAGTCAAAACTGTTTCTTTAGGTTCTTTTATTCAATTGCATGGATGTGAGAGACCCTCAGATTCTTCTGCCACAACTTGTCAATGACTGTGCTTCCTCCGGTACTTCTTCACAACACAGAGATAGTAATGTAATGATTTTCCTTTCTTGGACAAGCCCATGTCTGCTAAGTGCCTGTTTGGGACAGCTTGTTGGGCTTCTGCATATGGGATTTTAGAAACCAGCTTCTAGCAGGCAAGGAGCAAGATTTAACCAGACTTGTCGGTTTTGAATTTTGACTGCCTCTTGCCTCATAACCCCATAAGACTGCCCCACCAGTTTCTTGGCTTATGATGTTGGAGGCCATTAGGATTCCAAGCCAAGGAACCTTATTGGACCTGCGTTTTTGCTCCTGAGCAGCCCGCTTTGGAAGCCCAGAAGCTGAAGCCCCATATGCTTATTCAAACATGAACCAAGTTTTTTTCTTCGAACAAAGACTTTTTTGATGCTCAATTCCTCCTACTTTCTTTCTCCCCCTTCTCTTTCCTTGTTTCTTTTTTTTCTTTTTTTCCTCATATGAAAATTTTATTTAAATTGTCCTCAGACATGATGTTGCTCTTATGAAAAAAATTATTTATATTGTCCTGAGACATGAAGTTGGTTTCTGTTCTAACTTGGCAGGTATTCATTTTTCCAAATCCCTTTTTGTTCCAAGTATGTCAAAATATTACAAGGTCACATCTGGTACTACAGTCATGAGTGCAGATTGTTTTCCTAAAGACTTGTCATGGCAATTCACTCTCCAGGGAATTTGGGAGAAGATAATGCATGGGAAAGGTGAAGGCAGTACTTTTCATAAATACTTAGCAATTTAAGTTGCTGTCTTTAGAATTAATTATACTACATGGTGATGATCAATACTCAATAGAATATTTTTTTGATTGAAAAGTTGGCCTTTTGCCAGTACTAGTTTAGCCAACCTGAGAATTATTTTTGGAGAGCATAATTGCTCAAGAAACTGCTTTGTCAAGCACATAACACTTTAGGTAGGTCATCTAATCAATGTGCCCTTAATAATCTATGCCAAAGCCAAAAATGAAAAGCCGCTCCCCTGATATCTATTAATAGCTTTATATTTGTCATTTTCAGTTCTAGTCAAGCTTTCATAGACAAAGTCTGCAATAGGTCTCAAGGATATGCTAGAAAATGAATGCTGTGGACCTTGAAGCCACCCTTGATTTCCAGCAACCAGATTATAGTAGGTAGCAAGATATTTGACTGTTTCCTTGTTGATTTCTTCCTAGCTTCCATTCAGACTATTGAAGCACAACAATCATGACTGTTCTTGTTAGAAAGAGAACCATCTACTTTTCTACTTTAGGCTCAAGTAGTTCTTTCTTTATTTACTTTCAATGAAGAACTAGGATGAATGGCACTCTACAAACTTGAAGAAGACTTCCCAACTTATAGAAGGGACTGTTGGGAATAATTCCACATCGACTGACTGTGACCTTAGATGACTTCATATACTAGTTGGGCCGCTCCACCTATTAGCTTAAGCTGTTGGGTTGGACACTTTATCATGGTATCAAAGCCAATAAACCCAACTTTAATGATCCGTGTACAGTCACCCAAAAGAGGGGCTACATTTTCCATGTGTACTTGCCAAAGACAACTTTGCTACTGACTTTCCTGGGGGCATGATCAGGCACTCTTTTCAAGCTTTCCTTTTAACAACAGTGGTCATTAGTATGGTTCTGATTGAGCGCTTTTGAATGTAAATATAACAACTGGATACATTGTTCTGTTTCATGTTCCCTATCAGATGCTATACTTGAAGAGAACTGCAAGAAAGATAAGTCCGTGACCTCAACATTTGATGGATCCCTTTTTGGAGATTCTCCTCAGAAATGCAATCCTTCTGAGGGACATTTCGCCTGCAGTGCTGTGATTCCATCGTTGTCATTGACAATAAAATGGATGAGAGACTCTGTTAAGAAAAACCCTTCTGTAAGAGTTCAGGTAAAACTCAATCTGAATTTGAAGCTCCATTTGATTTTATGTAATTTTTTTCTAATAACTTGCGAAAACTCAGCTTTTAGTAGTAGATCAATTTACCTTATCTATTTTATTTGACAAGGACACTTGTTCGTTTGGCTGACATTGTCTGGGCTGGGTTAGGAAGAGATTAGCCCCAATCCAAGCATGTGGCACATGACTACATCAAGCAGGACTTTGTTATGCTTGGGCTGGGCTAGGCTGGAAGGAGCTCAGGCCCATAGTTGTCACAGCGCCTAGGCGACCCTAGGTGTTGAGGAGGGAACAAAAACTAGGCGACGCCTACATCTATGGTCAGGGCAACCTAAACTGTACCTGCACAATTTAAACAGGGAAAAATATCTCTGAACATGAGGCATAGGAAACATCTACTCATACAAAATTTTTTAATCATTTTTCCCCTCTATAAAAAATGCCATATTAGTAGGCGTTTCCTATGCCTCATGTTCAGCGAACCCTTTCCAATTTAAATATAAGAGATTATCTTGTCTTTCTTTTCTTTTCTTTTTTTTTTTTTTT
>NC_056565.1:5786062-5792525 GCF_013358625.1 Macadamia integrifolia
GGGGGGGTGGGGAGTGTTTATTGTGGAAAAAGGGAATCTTTTTTTGTAGTAATATATGTAAAACATTGGGAAATGGCTCGGAATGCTGCTGGGGTGCGCAGCCTGTGTCACTCTCTCTCCCTCCCCTTTGGAAATGACCTCTATGCCCCTCCCATCCCAGCCCCCCTCTATTGGTTGAGCCGCTAGCTCCAAGAAAAGCCGAACTAGCATCATGCCCAACTCTCTCCCCAAAGCATAATATAATATAATAGAATTTAGTATAGGAAAAATGATCTCTGGTAGATAAAATGCAATCTAATAGCAACTTAATATATGTCTTATTGGGTATAACACAGAAAAAGATCCTCTCCAACGCCAGCCATATACCTCCCACCCATGCCCAGGTGTTGGTAGGTGTTGGGATGTGTGTCCAAGTCGTCCCAGCCGTTGGATGGATGGGAGGTAAATGGTTGGATGCCCAAGTTGTTGGAGAGGAGCTGGGTCCGTATAACACTATGGTATGGTACACATCTTATACTATAAATATGATGGGAAAAGATCCCCACGTGAACAGTGTGGGGATCCTTTCCCCCACCCTCTCCCTCTCACATCCTGATCCCGTGGGACTCTTTGTTGATGAAACCATTTCTAGCACCGTGATTGGTATGTCGTGGGAGATTCCTCCCACACTGGCGGTGTGGGAACCCTCTCCCATATATGATATTGAGAGCCGGACTTACTTTAGGCCTCAAACCTTCGGCTGGTGAACCATATATCAAGCTCAGGCTGACCCACCACACTTTACCTCAAAACCTTGTCTGTATCTCTGTGTTCCCATTTTTATTACATTGTCTTTTGTAAATGTAGGAGTAGAACCATCACTTTATAGACTGATGAGGGTTATCTGACTATTACCACGCTGTATTGCAGAAAAGCACTTCAATAGCGTGGAGCTTTAGTTAGTTATTTCATGTCTTCATTCTTATACAGTAAGCATGTGTCCAAAAATCTATTTCTGGCTGTTTACTTATGTATGCCAAAAGTGAATGCGAGGTTGTGTTTGCGTGTGCGCGTGTGTGTGTGTGTGTGTTACAGAGAGAGAGAGAGAGAGAGAGACACCAACAAGGTGGATATTATATTCTATGCTTGAAGATGTTCAATGAATATTCAATCTGAACTCCGTTGGCTCTTTATTGTGGAATACAAAAGTGACTGGAAACCATCTGTTTACTTGAGTATAGTTGAAAAGGTCTTTCCTAGGCTACAAGAGGTGGTGACCTGGGATTCCCTGGCTGACTGGTTAAGGCACCCACCAGATTGAGGGAAGAAAAGGGGAAGAAGAAGAACTTAATGAAACTGGAAAGAAGAGGGGAAAAAATGTAGAAAAAAAACTAAAATATACCTAGAACTGGCAGACATGCTTGGAATTGACATAAATATGGGAAGGCCTCAGCTTGGGTGCCTTGGCTTTGCTTATGCCTCACCTAGTCCTTAAAGTGCGCTGGCCACTGCTGTGGCTCACCCAGGTGCCAGGAAAACTGTACAAGGGAGACTGTTAGGGCAGAGGTCATGGTTATGTTACCTGGCCTTACAATTAGATTTGAGTTTTTTAGGTATGGGATTTATTAATTGCTATTGGTGAATGAAGTTCTGAATGAAACAATTTCTTGGGGATATTTCCACTTTCTGAGAGACTAATGTAAGACAGAATTCCTGAATTCTACAGAGATCTTCGGAGCAGAATTGGGTATATAAAGAAGCCTTTGGATGTGGATCTGGATCCAACTGAATCTGTTGCATGCCATGTCAATGGAATAAACTAGGCAATTGATTTCTTTGATCATGATGGAAGATTAGAAGCTAAGAGGACCTAAGTTAATGTTTGTTGCTATAGTAATCCTTTGTTTTAAATCTGGTTTTTCTTGTTTATCAGGGATAATCATATCCACATTTAGTAGAGTTTAGTAGGGTTATTTAGGTCTTTTATGCTTTTTAATTTGTTTCCATTTAATGGACGGAATTTTACATTTTTAGAGTCAAATACTGAGCATATTTCAGTCTTTTCTTAATTAGGGTAATCAGGGGCTATAGAAGGTTCTAAGTAACCAACTTCTGGTCATCCACTTGTATTTTCTTAATCGAGATATTTTCCTGAGCAGAAACTCTTCAACTCTATGGTTTATCCTTTGTTCTATCAATTTTATTAGTTTTTCTTTTATTTTAACCAGAGAAATCAATGAGGATTGAGTCCTTCATGTTTCCTTGCTTTAGATGACCAAAATTTTCAATATTGAGAATAATGTTTGAGTCTAGATTGTCAGCCAAAATGTTGGCCTAAAAACCCATAGTGACAGAAAACAAACTGATATAAGGAAGAGTTTCTTTAATGCCTCTGCTTCGTGCCTAAGTATTCATGCCTCAATGTGCTACTTTTGTGTCTTCTTAGGAAAATCATATATAAGGCAAGAGTTTCTCGATGCCTCTGTTTTGTGACTAATTGTTCATCATGCCTCGATGTGCTGCTTTTGTGTCTTCTTAGGAAGACCAATATATAGAAAGGGTGAGTGGACAGAAGTCCAGCAGAGTTGCACCAACTACTAGAGTGCAACTCCAGCAGCCATATCTGTCACGTGACCGGTAAGGCAGGGCCCAAGTTTCTGTGAGAAGTAGGTCTGACTCTCCCCTACTTAGGGGTGAAGTCTGAGCCTAATCGAACTCTGCCAAATGCTAAAATAAAGCAAAGGAAATGGTTAAACAAAATCTTTGAAAATTTTTGGCCAATGAAATTACAAAGGGAAAATGTGCACTATAAGGTGTACTTACAATCGAATTAGGAACCCTGACCTCATGATGTCCTCTTCCCATATAACAGTTGCCGTGCCACATGGGCAGATTATGGGTGCAGAAGCTGCACTTCCCATCTGCTCTGGTGGTTTGCATCTATTTTGCCAACAGTTTTCTTGTTCCTCATTTCTATGTCTGATTTCATATTTGCTACTTGGCAGGTTCTTGTGACTGGGTCCTTGCATCTAGTCGGAGATGTATTGAAGCTCTTGAGGAGATAATGTGAGTTAAAAGCAGTGACTCTAGAATTTATCCAAGTCAATCATTCTTTGGCATCCTTGAATATTGTCAAGCTCAAGCCCACATTGTTTAAAGCAAGCAAGGTTCATCACATTGTTAGCTAAACAAATAATGTCTGTCCTAGATGATTTCTTATGTAAGTTAACATTGTTTTATTATTAGAATACAATTCAAACTAAGCCTCCCAACTTATGCAGCATGTGATTATTTTGCATTTCTGTTTCTAGCATTTTTCTGTTTAAACAAATAGTGATTGCCCCAAGTGTTTTCTTAGGTAATATAACATTGTTGTATCATTTGAAGACAATTCAATCCCAGGCTCCCAACTTATTCACCACTTCTATTTTGTGGTGTATTTGTTTTAGCATTTTGAAGGATTTATCTGTGGCACACCCAAGCATTTTGAAGGTTGAGGTTGGGTTGGGAACCTATAATCTGTTTCCAAGTTCACCATGCTCAAACTCAACCTCACCCTCCCCACTCCCCTCAAAACCAATTATTTTGTGGGAAAATTTCTAGTGTCCAATGTAGATAAGCTTCTCTTAGTGTTCCACCTAATCATCTCACATGGAAAAATCATGTTGCAATTCCAACCATTGGATAGGTCACTTGTCAAATTTTAAACTCAAATTTAACTATATATTCCCATGTGTATTGACATGCATCATCATTTATGTTCATGCACGTGTATTGTATTCCAACCAGTATTGTGCACTCTCCAACAGTCTTGAATTTTCAAAGACATGGGAAACTCTATTCTGACTGAAACTGATATGGGAATAAGGAACCTGGGGTTCTATTTTTAACAAATTTTGGACCCACTCAATATGCCATGTTGCAGGTTTTTTATTCGATGAAATCTCTCTTTTTCTTTTCCTTTTTTTGGGGGGAGCGTGGTGTGGAGGTGGGAATGATGCCACAAAAAATAATGCCCAGAGAGAGAGAGAGTAGGTGCCATTTGATAAGAATCCAATCTGTTATAGTTTATAAGAATCCATTCTCATGAAGCATATCATAGTAGGTTTTAGGACTCCTTAAATCTTAAGTTTTCTAGAACTGCTTTTCCTTTTTTCTTTTTGTGGTGCAAAGCAGTAAGCTTCAAAAGGCAATTCTTCAAACTGTTTGAACTGTCTTAATCTTCCACTTCAGCTCTCCACAGGGCATAAAACACCTTATTATGGTCCATTATTTAGATACTTTATAGTGGTAGTCTCTACATTCAATTTGGAAAGCAATTTTAGTGATCTCCACAGTGATAAGATAATTGCATGCGAAAATCTTAATCATGCAAGATTATGGATCATAATCATAATCTGCCAACTATAACATGTTTCTCATGGACTTAAACGGTCTAGTTTCTTTTGAGCTAGCTTTCTACAAATCCTATGTTTATTTGAGCTTTTCTTCTAATCCTATACAATCTTACCTAACCCACCCACAAGAATAAATAACAAAAGGGATTCTTTTTCTGAGTCAAATTCAAGAGTATTATAATTATCAGAACTGAGTCAAAATTTCTGTACAAGGTAAATGGGTTAGACAGAAAAACCAGCTGGTTCAGTTGGTTCAATTTAGTTTATGTGACTCAAAGCTTTCGTCATTCACTAGGGGAAATGGTTCACCACTTCTACTTTCCCAATTCTTGTGGTTTGAACCGGTTGTGCCACAAACCATTATCATTTTTTTTTTCATTTATCAACTTATTTATATATATATATATATATATATAGAGAGAGAGAGAGAGAGAGAGAGAGAGTGATCTCTGAGCTGGTGAGATGGGGAGAGTGGGAGACTGTTCATCAATAGGAGGCAAAGAGGAGAGAGTGTCGAGGTGATAAGAGAAAGAGAGGGTGTTGCATAGCCTATGCCACCAGTTTGGAGGTCCTTTTTCCATCTAAATATAAATATAGGGAGAGAGTTCTCCGAGTTAGCAGTATAAGGGAGTGCACCAATAAGGGTATGCTTAGGTGCCTCTTCAATAGTTGCACTGAGGAGAAAAGAAAGAGAATTTTCCTAGATCTATAGGAAAAAGGTTGTCAGAACTGGTAGGGGAGAGTATAAATGGGAAAATAATCATCTGTTTTTCTCATCCCTGTTTTTCTTTGTTTTGCTACCTGCAGAATACGACACGTGGACAACCTTAAGACCAACGCACCGGATGTAATAATCCTCACCGAATCTTGACCGTTGGATCCTCTGTTGTCCACGTGTCATGTTCTACAGGTAGCAAAACAAGGAAAAACAGGGATGAGAAAAACAAAGGATTTTGATCCGTATAAATTCTTCTTTTCGCATGATATGACCTCTTTATCTCTTATTTACGAAACTAGTCTACTATATTTTCACACCTTCCCTAAAACAAGGGATTGTGTCTAGACATGAGATCGCGAACGAGAATGTTCCTCCTCCCATATTTGAAAGAAACTCTTTACTCCATTGTACCTTCTCTTGAAGAAGACTGCTTGAATATTATATTGCTGCTGGACTCATGTGAATGTTCAAAAACAAACCCTTCTGACCAAGCATTTGGATAACTTTTCTTAACGGTCTCACAAGAAAAGAATTCATTCTCCCTGTGTTTTTTTAGATGATTCTTTCTTCCATTGAAAGGGATGCTTAGCCTAATGAAACATAATAAAGTCACGAGAGAGAGTCCCAAATCTCTATTTTCCACGTGTTACTGAGTTACATATAGAATATGAATGTTAGTGGCTAGCACCTTCTTATTGACACTAAGCAAAAAGACCCGGAAGCATTTTATATAATCCAACTTTAAAATATAGTCATCAGACCTGCTGGTCTTACTAGTCAAACTATATTATTACAATATAAGCCGTCCACAAAAAAATGTTTTACACAAAAATAAATAAATAAATTGTTTTCTCTAAAAAAACCCTAACACGGCTCATGGTTACTATGATGTCTAAGTCGTCAATGCTGTCGGCTCATATTCTTAATTTTATATTTAAAAAAAAAAAAAATCAATGCACAAGGCTCCTGCTATTGCAGAGGGAGACGCTGTTTCTAAGTTTTGAATCTTTCTATGACCAACATGTTGTAATAGTGCAAATTAACCATTGCATTACAGGCTCACCTACTTTATATTTTTTCCTTTTTCTATATCTTATTATTTTATTTATTAAATGATGTATATACCCACTACATGGTGAATTTTTGCCCTTGTAACTCCATTTGTTTGCATGTAAAAAAGCAAAAGAGAAAATTTTCAATAAAGTAGAATTTTCTTAGGCATAAAATGTAATGAACTAATAGAAAAAATTTACAGAAGAAATTTTCTTGCTCAAAAATATCCTTTGCACAAAAAATTTACAACAAAACAAACAATGCATGTATTTTAAATAAAAACCATATTAAACGCGTGTTGTCTTTTTTTTTTTTT
>NC_056565.1:5792545-5802866 GCF_013358625.1 Macadamia integrifolia
TTTTTTTTTTTTTAATAATATTGATGAAGTTTATAACTATTCAATACCTAATACCTATTCAATAAAAGGGGGTGGATCATTTTCTGTGATGGCTCCTAGTCGGCTACTTCTAAGTCAGGTGGGAGAGGTTCAATCATTTGGGATCCCGAGGGAGTTTTCTTGACAGCTAGGTGCAAGTGGCAGTCGTCTTTCTCTACTGCGGTAACTGAATTGGAAGCCATTCGCAATGGTTTGTTACTCGCTCAGCAGCTTGGCATTGAAAGGATTATTATCAAGTTTGATTGCTTTGTAGTCATCGTGTCCCTCAATGTTGGCTCGTCGTTGCTTGACTGGACAGCATCTGCCCTAGCCTCTGATGTGTTAGCTCTGTCGCATTCTTTGTCTTCTGTTTTCTTCAGGTTTATCGGCAGAGAATCTAATTTCCTTCCGAACTTCTTAGCCTTGGGGGCCAATAGGCTTAAACTTTCCCGAATTTGGTGGATTGATCCACCCCCTTTTATTGTAAATAGATCCCTTGTCGATGCTCGGAGTTTTTCCGAGTCATCTTTCTCTCTTTAATGAAATGTTTTATCTTGAGAAATACCTAATACATATCCATACTTTTCCCTTATCCCTATTTACTAAATATGCTCTACAGTCTATACTTGAGAAAAGCTTATTTCTCCACCGTCCACCCTAAAGTAGGTGGGGTCCCTCCAATTCCTCATATCAGAACTTTCTTCCTCAACTCTTTTTCAAAGTAGTCGTTATAGTTAGACCTTCCGCAAACAATTAAAAATACAGTTTTTCTTTGGCCCCTCTAACAGCGCCGCTCCCTATTTCTTCTATTTCTATATCTCCTCAGTCTTCTCCAACGGCTGCCTGACTCCCTCTTTCTCCTCTTCTTGCTCCCTTCTCCATTCCAAGAACTAAAACAGCTTAACCCTCTTCTCTTTACATAACAATTACCCATCTTTTGCAGGACATCAAAAACATGGAATACCCAACATATTCGTCTGTTATAGAATCAACACCATCAACTCCATTACTCTCAGCAAGCACAAGTAGCATCTGTAGCACCAGTGAATCTGATGAAACCCCTGCTAGTTCACATAGGTTCACATCTCCAGACCTTATATGTCGGTTTCCAGACAAACCCAGTTGTGGTTCCTATCGATCTTTGGCTGTTCTAACTGGGCATATTGAATCAGTCTCTTGTTTGGCTCTGTGTGGTGAATTCATCCTAAGTGCCTCACAGGGTAAAGACATTGTAGTGTGGCAACAACCTGACTTGAGGCAATTTGCCAAGTTTGGACAAGGCCAAGGCTCTGTTAAAGCCCTTGTTACTGTGGGCAACCAAGTGTTCACAGCACATCAAGATAGCAGGATAAGGGTTTGGAAGGTGTCTAGAAGCTCAGAGAATATATTTAGGCTTATTGCTACGCTGCCCACTACTAAGGACTACTTGGGGAAGTTCATGAAACAGAGCAATTATGTTCAAACTCGGCGGCACCACAAGCGCTTGTGGATTGAGCATGCTGATAGTATCTCTTGCTTGGCTATTTCTGATGGCATGATCTATTCTGGGTCATGGGATAAAACCCTGAAAGTGTGGAGAGTCTCAGATCTCAAGTGCTTGGAATCTATAAGGGCTCATGATGATGCCATAAATGGGTTGGCTGCACATAAGGTGTTAGTGTATTCTGCATCTGCTGATGGGAAGATCAAGGTGTGGGAAAAGGAGTGCAAGAATTCTTACTCTTTAAAGGGCACCTTGGAGGGTCACAAGGATGTATCGATTAATTCAGTGATCTTATGTGATGATGGGAGGTTGGTCTATGGAGCTGGGTCAGATGGGTTTATGATGGGCTGGAAGAGAGAGGTGGATCTCAGTGGTTGGAAGCTGGTCTGTGAACAAAAAGCACATCAAATGGCTGTGTTGTGTTTGTGTTCAGTGGGGGAATATTTGTGCAGTGGTTCAGCTGATAAGAACATTGGGATATGGAAGAGAGAGGTTAATGGAGGGATTTACAGTGTTGGGTTGATAAGAGGGCATGAAGGGCCAGTCAAGTGTTTACAAGCCTCTTCTCATAGTGTAGGAACTGGAAGTGGTTTCTTGCTCTATAGTGGAGGTCTTGACAGAAGCTTGAGGGTTTGGTGGGTTGCCAAGGAAGAGTCTGCAAAGAGGAAGGGAAGCTCTCCAAAACAACAAATCAGGGTGGAAAAATGTCGTCTTGTTTGAGTTGATTCTTCAAAGTTAAATCAAAGTTAGAGATGAATGGAGGCACTTTTGTTTTTTGTCCCTGCACTGCACCAGAGGAGATTTTTTTTTTTTAGTTGGTTTTCTTTGTCTATAGTAACAAGGCAGAAACAAGCCTTGGATCCCTCAAGTTGGTTTTTAGGAGTTAATTTTTTATTTCTTTAATTCTGATATGGGTCTTCTAATTTTGGTGGAAAATGTAACAAGGGTTTTTAATATAAAAAAATATTACAAAAAATACTTTTTCGAACTATTTAATTCATGTTTCCATTGCCTCTGTATATGAATATATATGTTTTATTTTTCTTTTTGGGGATTTGCATGATCTTGTTGTCTCTGTGCCCATTAAACAAAGATTGTTCAGCAATCGTGCAAGGAGGTTCTTAATCCCTGTAACTCTTGTGTCCTAAACGAAGTCTTTGCCTAGAAATGGTGAAGAATTATTCAAGGTGGCACTCTTAAAAGTTTTGCTTAGGGAAAGCCTAAAACTAGTTGGATCACAGAATCTGCAACCCCACCAGGATTGAAAAACTTAACTGAGGATTACAGGAACCCAACCCCCAAAGAAAAAAATAATCAAAAGAATAGTGGGAACAAACATTTGGCTTTAAGATAAAGCTAGACAGATGCCCTTAAATTTGTTTAATATGTGACTAATCCAATGGCTAAGATTTAATCACATACTTTATGTGTGAAAAACCTTCTGATAATTATTATCAATTTTTATACCTTTTCTTTATTTGGTATTTTGAGGGAGAGAAGGACCCTAAGCCCTAAAAATAAGTGTACCATTCCTTTAACAATAGTAAAAACATCCAAAACCTTATTCCAATTTAATGGGGCTGCACGAAAACTCCAAGCAAAGACGAGTGCAAAAATCCATGCAAAAAGATTGATGATTTATGACTAATTATAATAAGTGATCATTCATTCATTTTCACATAACACACAAACTCTTCTTCTTCCCACTTCTCTTCCAAGTGTCTTTTTTTTTTTTAAAGCAACATTGGAGTCATTCCTTGTGCTCTTCCATTGCGAGTACACACTTGGGGGAGCATTGCTGTTGAATCCTGGAACAGTATGCCAGCATCCATGCACGCACTGGTCATTGCACCTGGGGGGGGGGGGGGGGGTGAATGCTGCTCAAGGGCATTGTTCAGTAACCTCAACCATGGGTTCAGCCAATGAGAATCCACCAAACCATTTGTTTTAAATGGATGTGATCTGCCTAGGAAAGTCATGCTGACCTGCCTAATTGGACCACAGAAAACCTACAAAAACAGAGAGCAACCCTTGGACCCATTTAAAAGCTAGCTCTCCAGCAATAAAAATTAAAGCTCAAGGCGTTCTACCAACCCAAGCCATATTTCATAAAAGGGCCCACTTCAGCAGATTCTACTCCTCCCAAAAAGAACAGGTAATCCGTCAAAATATTTGAGGAAAAAGAATAAGAACAAGAAAAATAAAGACTCCTGAATCCTAACCAACGTACCAATACATTCAATCTACTGAATAAGGTTAAACAACATGTTCAAGTGGATTGGTGCATTGGTGATTTGTAGTGGCTTAGTGGGTAAAGCGTTTTACTTACATTCGAATCCCTTTGGTACCACCCTTGTTATTTTCTTGCGACTCCCACCCTTTCAAAATGGGAACAGCTTGTGGAGGACCGTAAAGACTATTCTCAATCCAAAGGATATGGAGACACACTTCTTTATAAAAAAAAATTGAAGTTCAACAATGTGAAACGCATGCATTATGTGAGACACTGCTTTACAGCATATAATCAATAGAAAATTACAGTATGGTTTTCACACAAGCCTCACCTTCAACTCATACCTCAACCCTCAGGTTCCAACTGGCCTCTAATCTCATTTGAGGTTTTTTGGCAGTCATATTCGCAATTTGATTATCTGAAATATGTTTATAATGACTTACTAACTACTCCAGCTCTCCAATGCCTATGGGAAATCATGCAATCTCCAATATGTCAATCTGTAAATATGTTTCTCTTATGATGTACCCCTTGTTAATTATTACTAATGAAGCTTCATTTCTCATCAAAAAAAAGAAACAAAATACACTGATTAATCAAACCTGAACATAGATAGTTCTTTTTGTATAGCTAAAGTCCCCCCACTTTGGAATGTAGACTTTTTTGGCTGCAGACTTGGAGAATCAAAGGATATTATACCATGTACAACTCATTATATCACCACATGAGGATATCTAAAATATTTTTCTGAACCAACAGTTTGAATAAACATAACTACTACAACTTAGTCTTCTGAAAGGCGAAGGTCAAATATCATCTAATCATTAAGAAAAAGCAAACAGTTAATCACTCTAATATTTTTATTTTACTTTTAAAACCAAACAGATTTTAATGCAAAATAAAATTTAATAATCAAATATAGAGTGATTTTAAATTAGTGATAAAAGACACGAGATAATAAATGCAAAAGTTTCTTTTTTAGATTTGAGATTTTTCACTTCCCTTTCCTTTAATTTCCCTTGCAATCAAACAAAGCCTTCTGCAAAAGACCAAAAGGACTGAAAGAAAGTGACCAAAAAGACTGAAAGAAAGTGCTGTCTGAATCCTGAAACGATGCTAAAGAAAGAATCAACATTCTATACTGATAGAAGAAAGTAATTTTCAGGCTTATGTACAACACCAAATCTTTTCTTATATATACATGAGCATATATATATATACACACATGGAATATATGTATATATATATATATTATAAATGGATAATGGAAAATGAATTCTACATTTACAGGGGCGATATATTTCTATAGTTACTTATAGCAGTGTTACATTATCATGAGCCACACTGGGGGATGGATGGGAAGCAGCAAGCAGAGCAGCTCCAATTCCAGACCCGTCCTCTGTAACTTTGAGAACAACATATTGGGCCACTTCCTTCCCTAAGATTTCAGCCACAGCCTCATTTAAGTACTCCCTAAACATGGTATAACTGGAATATAGACCACCCTCTATCGCCACGACGGTTCTTCTCATTTTGCTCGACGGCTCACCTACACTCTTGCTTCTTCCACTGGCAACACCACCACTTCCATCCCTACCGATTTTCTTCAAAATTCCTACAATGCCTGCAGCTGCCAATCGGGCAGCTCGGCGTGTCACCACATCACATACTCTTACAATGAGCTTCCTTACCTTCAAAGGAATGTCATTTATCTGAAAAAGAAATATAAAACAAAGTGAACAATCAGACAATATATCCCCAATTTAGATTATCCATTAATCAATCCATCTCAATCAGAAACCTCCACAGGGAAATTACAAAAAAAAAATTACCTCAAGAGTATCCTTCAATATTCTGGATACTTCTATCAAGTCGGGAGATTCATCCTCATGCATGGCAGCCACCAATGGAGTCCTGGATTTGTATGTGATCAAACACAAAATGTTAGTTCCAGGAAATTTTGAAATTTTTAACAAATATAACTCATGTGAATAAACAAGGTCCATAGAATAAAAGTGAGGTACATACTTGCTATACATGAGGCCTACCTATAAATATAGTTGTGACAAAGCAAATAAGCAACCACAAAAAGAGCCGTGGAAATGGCCACCTAAAGTATCTTCAGATTAGACATTCATTTTCAACTATTAAGAAAAAAAACCACTTTCAAGAGAAATCACACAACAATAGACACAAACAAGACTTTTTGTAGCTACTGTATTTCACAATGTAAATAGTTAATATTTATATCGATAAGTAACTTGGAAAAAACCCAGAGGCTGAATATACAGAAATATAGTGAGATTGAGTTTAATGTTTGTCATTGTACCTCATTCATGAATTTCAAATATGCATTACTACATACTTGGATTATTCATTAAAACATTAAATACGTGTTTTAATCGGTCTTCATTTTTCAATACGTTCAAGGTTCAAGTTTTCTAATTTTCTTGATGGAAGTATTTCCAAATTTTAATGAATGTTAAAATAGAACTCAAAGACTCAATGTCGAATTCAAAGCAGTCCAATGTTTCCAGCAAGTCCGAAGGAAGGAAACTACTGTACCCATATACCTGATAGCTGGAAGAAACAACATTACCAATATATACAACAGCTGGAACATCTATGTCATAGTTATGAATGCTGAGGCATGGCTTTTGGCAGGCATGACATTAAAACAGGGCTTTCCGCAGGCTTGAAGCTACCAAGGCATGATTCTCATGCAAGAGCTTTGTTGGTTCCAGAACAATCATACAAATAATTCATTAAGCACATGGACCATTCAAATTCTGGAAACAAGGGTATTACTTTTGGACATATTTCAAGCTAGAGTAGAGCAACTGATTGTCATGCTTCACTGTCTACTCTTTTTTTTTTCCCCCCTTTAATGTGTTTTTAACGTGTAAACAAAAGACAGAACTACTCACATTGAAGCAAAAACAGAGTATAATACAGTAAATGAATCCAGGCAAAACACACATTGGATGAAACTGCAAGACAGCAATAGAATGAGATTAATACAACTAGGTGCTGGACACTTGACAGCAATAGAATGAGCTTAATGCAAGTAGGTGCTGGACACTTGACTATTTGCATGAGTACCCACTAAAATGTCAGCTGATCTCTTGGTCTATCTATCTGAATGAAAGATTCAGCATGAAAGACAGACACAGGTTCTCTTTGAGACATTGGATAAACAATAATAACAGTGACTGGAGCATCAGGTTCACTCCTATTTTGTTCAGATAGTGACACAAATTTCCATACATGGAACTTAAATCTCAGTTATTTGTTAACGTTAATATTAATTCTTATGACATATAGGGGCAAAATAAAGGATGAATCTTTCTTCCTTCTCCTACATTGATAATAATATCAAATAATGACCCTTGGTGGTAGCAATATGAATAAAAATGATGGAGCATAAGCTTAAACCACTGCTTTTCGCCGGAGGCTTCCATACTAGTAAAGCAGAAAACAAGTTGTCAAATCGGGATAGGTTACGGTATATGTCGTACTTTATACTTGGTAGCGAGGTGGTAAATATCATCATATGATCATAAGCTTCTCAAGCAAGAAGCAGAGCATCCTTTAACTTTCCTCATTCCAGTGCAGCACTGGGTTCACATATCAGCACTGTCCAGGAAAAACATCTAGAAACCAAATATACAATGCAGTGCTGGTCTGGGTTACATATCAGCACTGTCCAGGAAACATGTATCCAGGAACCAAATAAAAAGTGTGGCATTTGTTAACCAGTTACAGTACCCATCTAGTCCATTGCATTAACCCCCATAGTCCAGTGATTGAAAATAGGAATAATACGGCACAGTTGAAAAACAGCAGCTGTCTATATTTATTCATACAAGCATAGGCTGAAAGTAGAACAACCAAGTAATTATGAAATAAACCATAGAAGAATTGAACCTATCATGAAACAGAGAGTGAAGTTCAGGATACCTAAGGGGTCAATAACTGCTGCTTAGACCGCATCATTGCACCTTACGAATGTAACTTTGACACCTAGGTTATATAACTTCAAAAAAGAAAAAGGAGGGAAGGTATCTTAAAACAGATAGCTGCAGTCACAGCATCATAAAGATACAAATCAAGTAAACGACACGATACAGGGAGGTAATGGAAGGAAAAAGAATGCCGACGGCATTGGAAGAACTATCTAAAAGAAAGAACATAATCATGGATCTGCTGAAAGAGAAACCTATTAAAGATACAGGACATAGTCAACCACAGGCTTCGATTGTAGGTAGAGCATTTGAATAATATATTGAATAAAACTGCATTCTGATAGAAGTTAGAATAACAGCTTAAAGAGAATTTCTACACCAGGACTTACAAACAAGAAGCTTATTATGGGAATAAATATAGTTGAAAAGAAACCTAAATAGAAATTGATTTAAGATATATATATATATATATATATATAGACACACACGCAGAGATGAAGTTTCTTATTTGATGAAAAAGAAAAGATGTTAATACAACATATGACCATACCTCAAAATGAATGGCACCGATAGCCTAGACGCAATATCCTCAAAATCATCCGATTCTTGAGCCATCCTAAGAATGACCCTCCTCACAATATCACCAAGATACATCCCAGAAATCATCTTCTCAAAACCCTGAATTAAGAATTACAAGGCTGTATTACACAACTATCACAGAAAACTGCAACATCGAACATTTATCAACAGTTGATGCTTGCCTGATCATTTGGATTAGGGCTCTCAGCATCCAGATCCATATCGTATGATGTTCTTGGTAGATGTGATGACCAAAAATTTCCCCATTCCATGTTGACAACCTGATCAATTGAAATGACTTTGTGGAAATGGAACCAGAACAGGATAATGTTTGACATAAAAAGTAAAGACAACCATCTAAAACTAAAGGATCCATAGAAAAGTACCATGCCTCCAGAATTCGTAAGAAGACCTTGACACTTAATAATTGCATCTGTCCGCTCCACGTAGCAAGCATTTGTCCCCGTACCGATGATTACTGCAGCCACAGTGTCCTCATCGTCATAATGTCCAAGAGCTAATGTTCCCACAGAATCATTCACCTGCTTACATGGACCAAAATTATGCTCACAAAACATAACTACATTGTCAGGACAACAAGCTAAATATACTTGCATACAAGCAATGAAAAAATGTACAGTTACATGTTTATGTCTTGATGTGGTCCATACATTAAGCACAAGAAATAAGTAACTATTTAAATCAGCGAAACGAAGCATATTAGGATAACTCATCCAGCCAATTTCAACAGGCACTTGCAAATGACCAAGCAAAGATTTAAGTAGGTCACTCACTCCTGAAATGCACAACTTAGTTCTGAAATTAACCAGTTTCTGCAATTTGGAAATCCCATGTTTGCAAAGTGCATTCTAGAATCGCTACCACATAATTAAAAAGAAAGCATTCCCAAGGGTCTCCTTCGTAGATTAGGGGGTGGGGTAGGGGGAAGGTGTTTCGATATATTCTGTTTTTGGAGTAGGCATGTAACCTGGCTATCAGAATACAATCAAGCGAACCCTTGCCTGAGAACACGCCGCAGTTACTGGATGAGTTATCCTAACAGGTACTCGTGTGTATATATGAATTTTTTGCTTGTACAGAGGTATGACATGGATTTGAAAAGGCAAATATTGGCCCTAAGGTTAAAAGTAATTAGAGTAATCAAGTAGTAAAATATAATGAGGCCATGAAATTTTATTTTTTTTGGGTTACCAGGCAAAGGTTCCTATTGAAATGATCTGTGCATTCTTTAGCCACACATAAAACAAGGTATAACACTGGGCCTAAATTTTTATAACTTGACATTGAGGTCTTAAGGGCAAAGGGGACAGTTTTCAAAAAGTGCATATACAAGACTAAAGATTAAAAAGTTTGAAGTAAAGTCAAAACGGCGGATTGGTCAAGTTCTCCAGACCAAGAAATTAAGCACAATAGTGCTCAGGCTCAAAAAAATAAAGGTCACTGGACCATACTCAGATACTCTCTAGCTAGTTTTGTCAATGTATATAGGATTGTGGCTTAACGAAAGTTCTTCTGGACCCTTGAGAGCCCTTACAAAACAAAAGCATCAATCCCAGGTTCATTTACTCTCTCACCATAAATGCTAAATCACTCTCAATCACCAATTCACCACTCCCCCACACACATATAGAGATAGAAGGGCCTGACTTAAGATGCCTAGGACTTGTAAAGAAGTTCTACGATAATATTGTTTTGAAAACTCCCCAACAGAATCAAGGCAAATATTTCTGAGTTTGACAAGCTTCAGACAAGGATACCCAAATTCAACACTGATACTCTTGAGCATGGCAAAAACATTGAGAAGTTGATCTCATTAGTTAACGGACAATGATGAATGACCAAGCGAAGGTAAAACAAAGAGCAACACAGATTTCACATCTATATCAGTGGATTAGATATTAGACTTAATAGGTCCACATAGTAACCAGGGAGCCATTTTGGGACTTTTTACAGCTTATTTAAATTAAATGTAAATCTGAAAGAAAGAAAAATGTGATCCTGGGTACTGGATTTCTTTTTTTT
>NC_056565.1:5802886-5851298 GCF_013358625.1 Macadamia integrifolia
GGGGAAGGGGGGTGTGACAAGGAGCATTTGAAAGGTGGCAACAGTCACTAGCAAATCAAGTTAACAGTGTCACCTTCAAGTTCATTCGACTAGTTTTCCAGTTCCAACTATCAATAAATAAATAAAAGTTCTCCAGTTCCCTGCTCCCTTTCAACAGATAGGATGTAAGCAAGAATTAGTCCTTTTTCCTACAATACACTGACTAGAGTAGTAGCTTTCTGGGAAGCAAAAACTGAATAAGGAGGTGGGAAAAGGGAGAGGGTTCCCCACGCTGCCAGTGTGGGGAGGAATCTACGTGCCACACCAATGGTTGTTCAGAAAAAGGTATTATCTACATGGGACCCACAAATTTAGAGTAGAAGAAAGAAAATTATTTTAAAAAATGGCAAATTATTATTGTCACTGTGACAAAGCTTGATCACAACAACCAGAACCTGTGAAGAGGAGAGAGGGTGGAACACGATAGGAATGGAATGGAACAGAATGCCTCTATCGTGGACAGCCTCTCCCTTGTATTAATCAAGCAACCAACTCTAAGTAAGAAACTTACTAAGAGTTTAATTACAGCCAAAGACTAACTAAAGTAAATAGCAATTACTAACTTAGACTATGACTCAACTTAGAAGTCTTCAACTCTCAACTTAACACTTACTCTCCCCAAATGGTACAATATTCAACCCTCCTCCTTAAGCTAGAATATATATATATACATCAAAAAGCTCCAGCTTGGAACAACAAGAATAGATATTAACAGCAGAACCAGTCTTGAACATATATAGCAGTTGTAGACACTAGTGAGTGCAGAGAGAACTTCATTCTGGCAGCAATACCAACTCAAGCACACCAATTGATGCAGATTGAGCTGTCAAAAGGAGTTCAATGCTGGCACAATTCTGGTTCGGTTTCAGCCATCGAACCATCCTTATATTTCTCCAATCAGGTCAGCCAACATGCTGTTACTGTTCACACAAGTACTGTTCACGTGAACAGTACCTTGGGGTTCAATATTGACAGCTGGCTTGTATGAGATGCTGCCAATACTAGTTTCTATCTTCCTATACTGTTTTGATGTCTTGGACAGCGAGCTACAAGGAGTGGACAGTTGCTAGAAGACTTGCTTCCTTTTTTGGGTCCTAGATATTTATTTCCTATTTTGTTAGCCGTGGTTAAGTAATTAATTTCCTTTTTATTTGTTAACAAAGTAGTTAGTAGTTTCCTTTTACATGTAAGTCAGTTTAGGAAGTTAGAGTCAGTCCATTAGTTTCCTTTTTTGTTATTTCTTTGTGTCCAAACAATGTAAGGCTATTTATAGCCCATCAACATAATGAAAAGAAGATTTTTGAGTTCGACACCAAAAAAAAAAAAAAAAAGGATAGCTTATGCTGTTTTGCTGTGATACAGTTGGCTGAGATGCCTAAATTGGAGGGGTGAGATGCCCAAAACCTATCCTTCTTCCCCCTTCTCAAACCTCCATCGGTTTCACTTTTCTTCTTTCATGTCAACTGTTTTAGCCTTTGTGAGAGAGTGTTTGAGAGTTATTTGAAGATCTGAATTTCAGCCTACAAATCAGTTCAAGCACAGCCAAGGAGATCAGAATTGATTGTGGCCATTGTCAGGGTTTTGGAAACTTGGATCGAAGTCCAAATCTCCCAAACCAACCAGCAGTTCAAGCTCATCTTTTGAAGGATACCTAGACAATTTACAAGGGATCTTCATTCCAATTTTGAGGAACATCCGATGCCAGAACCCTAGAGTGGTCAAAAGTTCCCTTTTTCCTGCCACTAGCATAACTCGCAATTCAACCATCGGAATTGTCCCATCTATCAAAGGTTTGTCGACCCATATAAGACCTTCATCTACTCCAAATTTCAGACTCATCAGAGCCCCCGATTGTGCGTTCTTGAATTTTCTCTATTCAGCCAGAATTTCAATTCCTGCATGGGATTAGGATCACTTGTGATTCTAGTCTTACATGAAGCAATCTCTCCCTTATATTAATCAAGCAACCAACTCTCAGTAGGAAACCTACTAAGTGTCCAATTATAACCAAAACTAACTAAAGTAAGGGAAAAAGGACTTTGTCTCGGATTGTGGGGGCTGCACCCAGACATATAGGGTTGGAAAAATGACCACCAACCCCCCATGAAAGTTGGAAATGCCCACCATGTTGATGCTTCCCTGTGCACTCTCATTGCACCTGTGCTGGTACATGAGTCACATTCCCGGACAGAGAACTCTTCCCCTAAAGTTAATGACAATGAATAACTTAAGCTATGACTCAACTCAGACTTCTCCCACTCTCAACTTAACACTAACTCTCTGCCTCATGGTACAATATTCAACAGTCCCAAAGGTCTATTATTTTTTCAAATGTCGCAAAGTTATTTATTCTGCCATGTGGACAGATGATATATCCATTCCGACCGTTGGATAGAGAGGACATGGTCTAAATTAGTCACATGTCAAATTTCAGAGTCTAATTCAATCGAATAGCCCTTTTGTATTGGCACATATCCCATGTATGTGTTGTGTACCAGTACTGTGCCCTCTCCCAACTATAAGCAGGAACATTTGGTTTAAACTATAAATAATAATTAAAAAAAAAAAAACCCATAAAAATGGATGGCTCAGATATACTATGTGATTTTGGGAACATCACCTTCCATTGTTACATGGATAACTATCCTAAAAAATTCATGTGAGGGAATTTGCACTCTAGCATCATGGGAAAGTTAAGTTTTTCAATTCAATTTCACTTCCCTTCATTTCCCCTTTCCATATGACCAGATGGAACCCAAGTGAATACAAACACGCAATTCCAACCTCAACTCCACCAAAAGCACAAGCACAACAAAGACTTCAAAGGACCATCACCAATCCAAAATCAATTGCTACAGTTTCTCTATTTAATCAGAAACCACATCTTATAGTGCTTCTTTTCCCTATCTCGCCCCTCAGATTTAGTAGGGGTAAAAGAGAAATATTAGGATCAATATAATTCAAATTTTCAAAAATATAAGTATCATGGTTTCAGAGCACTCTAGACCCCTAAATATAATGACTTATGGGCCAGAATTTCCCCACTAACAAGTTGAGGCAATATCAATTCAGTACAGTTAGTTTCTGTTCTTTATTTTCTGTAGGAACCTAGTTATCTCAGTTTTAACTTAGGATCCATCTCAAAACTGAGCAGGTCTTCATCAAGAGAAGCATAACACATCCCTGCCCCTTCTCATGGTTTTCTTTATCTCAGCAAAGGTTGGGTAGCATGAAAATGCATGCAATTGATCAGGTATGACTCCTTGCCTGCAAATAAACTCTGATTCATTGCATTACAAATGATAAGAGATCATCTAGTTCAGAATAATTAGTAAATGGTAGATAACCCATGCATACAAGACTCCTATTGCACATAACGGAAAGGTTAACCATAACAGTTCAATAAATGGATAGTAGATAACCTACTAATCACAGCCCTAAAATTCAAGAAATTGATGACGTATATCACATCCATGCGACATGAGCACACCCATTTCAATGCAGATGCCAAAAGTTCATCAAACACCCCCCCCCCAAAAATGCACACAAGAAAAATCTTCAGGAAAGATACAGTTAGTGAAAAGGCAATAAGCTAATTCTCACCAATGCTGCCACCCGCATATCTAGCTCCCTCTTGGCCAATGCTTGCTGTAAACACTCAACAACATCCTTTCCAATCTGAGAGAAAAGCAAGTATCAGGCATGGACTCACAATTGTTGCACCCTTTAATATCCTAGAAATACTCATTTTGAGCATTCAAAAGCTAGCAATGAGTAAAATATGGATGCAATACACAAAAATATTACTTAGTTAAATCAGACTTTTTTTTCTCACTGTTACTTCGAGATTTTCACCAAAGTGGTGCTTGTACCACCAGTATAAAAGGTGTTACTTTGAAATTTTCAACAAACTGGTGCTTGATAAAAGGCACCGGAAATCAATGACTAACATATAAGTGAGGGCTTCCATTGTTCCAAGTTTTTAAGTAAGATACAATGGCCAGAGGAGGATTGTAAAATCCAGATGACTAGATCAGTCAAAGACTTCAGATGCCCAGTATAGTTCAGCTTCAAGGAGCAGCAGGGAAGACTCCATCAATGTGAAAATTTTCAATATGAGAGCCTTAGTGACATCAACATCAATTAGAGCTCATAAGGAGAGCTAAATGAATTGGTTCAATTGGAATAACTGTTGCTGGTGGACTAATGTTTGATTTTAAAGTGGATCTGTGAGGTCCTCCCCTTCAATGCATTCCTGTGCTGGAAACCTTCTAGCTCTATCCCTAAGGTTCATACTCTTCTTCCGTTTGAACAGCATTTCCTTTTGTTTTAATTGAAAGAACATGAAGAGAACAGCCACTGACTATGTACCATCATATTAGTTTTCATACGCAATTTTCTATACAGTAAATAGTGTGTAATCCACAGCTTCCAAGAATGCAACATGGGCTTCACCAGAAAGCCACCTCCTTGCCATGGGTCTTGGGGCATTTCCATCTCGCTATTTTATTCAGCCTGCACTTGATCGGACTGATGGATCTCTGGATGAATGAAACATCGCGTACTAAAACTATGAGCAATACAGAAAAACCTTTAGGAGCCATAGTTCTGGCCAATCAACAATGCCGACCCTCTTAACTACCATAGAAGGTTGGGCAAGGATGGGGAAAAACCATTTCAAGCTAACCCATACAGGACTCGGGTGAAAGAGATAAACCTTGGCAAGGCAATAGGCAACCACCAACGATTCTACCATTTTTACCCTTCCAACTCTTGCATGGGAGGATCCTTCAATCAAGCCATGTCAACTAGCTCTCAATAATGGTATCATTCAATAGATGACTTCAAACGTGGCAAGAAGAGTCACTCTCAAGAAATTGAGGGGAATCAGAGTACCAACGAACAACACCTGAAGAGATTCTTAGGCATATTGGAATAATATTGCCCATGGAAGCAATCGAAACCCCACGATCAGCTCCAACTAAAGTCCTCTAGCTTTTAGCAAGTCACATAATTTATTGGCCAATATAAGGCTAACAGAATTGTGGAGGCATAAACAATATGCAATATTGTGCCCGATTGAACCAATTAACCTAGACAGAACCAGACATTAGGGGCCTTGGGACCATAATATGCAACAGTCCAGAAGGCCTTTGATTGATTTTCTTCAACAAACTGTTGAAATATTGCATATTGATATTGTTTTGGTGATTCTAACATGTTGTTAAGTGATGAAAAAGCTAGCGCTCAAATATGTATGCTTCATCGGATGTCGTTCAAAGGATCATACTGATGAAATAAGTATCACTCCAGGGAACTCCTCTGAAGTATCAATACTTAATGAAGCCAGACAGGCATTGATCACTAAGCTATGAGCAAAAATGGAAATATCCAAGAGCTAACAAGTGGAAGACGATATTCTATGGAGATCATATAAGAACTCAAGTGATGTAGATGCCAAGTGTCTATCTCTTCACAAAGCATCAATGGCAACAAGTTTTGATTAAAAGATTCTTAGGTTTCTAGTACTTAGGATTTGCTTTTTTTGGTTTATTTTAAGAAATCCTAAGTAGTAAAAATCTTCCACTACTTTGGACTAGACCATGACAATGGTTGAAACTGGAGTTAAAAACTGGAGCAACAGTTGAAGTCATGCTTCGACTAGACCAATGGTGGTAACCCTGACTCTTCCCATGTGGTAATTGACCATAGAATTGACCTTGGACTTAGAATGGTTGATCATATGTTTGGATAAGTCTAAGAGGCTTAGAACACCCTTGAATATCATTAGGGAAGTTGGCTGAGTCACCCAACTGAAATTGAGCCCAAAGCTGAAGTAGGCATGAGGAAGAACCAAGTTGGTGGTCAACCGTGAAGCATGGAAGAGGGATGGCAGAAAGTATTGGTTTCAGACATCAACGATTGGGAATTGACCGCGTAATGGCGAGGTTGATAGTGCAAAACAATCCGAGGTTGACCACAAAAGAAAGTCTACAAAAAATATATGAAACAGTTCTCTAGCAGTTTGTTCGTGAAAAGCAGAGGTCGACAAAAAATGCCTCCAACGGCTAGAAAGATAGATTTTGAGAATGAGGTCTATAAATAGGGTTGATTAAAGATTCAATAAGATAACTTTTGGGGGATTTGTGAAACAAGCTTCCAGGCTGAAGACCAAAATCAATGACAAAAACCCCATCATGTGAAGGCCATTAATCACATCAAATTTGAGCATCCAAAGGCCATTGTTGTGGGGAATTGAATAAGTGCTTTATTTTGTATATCTACCCTAGCTTAGAGGGTTTTGTTGTTTGTGTTTTATTGATCAGCAGCCTATTGCAGAGGCATCTTGTATCTAGAGTTCAAAGATTTGACCATAACTTGTAAGGTGAGGAGTGTGAGGAATTAATCCTCCGGGAAACGATCAGGTTGTAGTTAGTGAGCACAAAAAAACTACCAGGTTTGAGTGTGAGATTGTGAAAACACTTAGGTCGGTTGTCAGCCCCGGAAAAAACATGTATAAGTTTTATTAGCAAGACTGAGAGACCAATACTGATAGTGGAAATCCAACTATCCAAGTGCAAGTGAAGCGCTTGGTAGTGGACTTAGGCCAAGGGACTGAACTACTCCAAGTATTGTTGTTTCCTTTGATCCCTCTTAATCCTCAAGTGAAAATCAAAAAAGTGAGAAATATCATCGATCAATACCCAATGCACTCCCTCTTGGGTTGCCATACAATGGACCAACACAAGCTACAGACCTGGATCTTAAAAAAGGAAGCCAAGAAGGAAAAATAAAATCTCAAATAGATACCAAAAATAGCAAGGCAAGTACTGTGAATCTCGGTGAGCTTGAACAGTGAACAGTTGAGAAGATGAAGAATTGAATACTATGGGTGAAAAAATGGTTGAGGATAGAATTGCGTTTCAATGCCCTGATATTGATGATGCTGATATTTTTCCTTCCATAGAAGGTAAATCGATTCTGCTGTGACTCGTGGATCTCCCAGGCATAAAAACCAAGTTGGTTCCTCGAGACCCTAGATTTTTCTTATCCGGACTTTGATGACCTTCTCCCATAATTCCATAGTATGACTCACAAGTTTTATGCCTCTATAGTTATTGCAACTCTGTACATCACCCTTATTTTTGTAGATTGGAACTACAATACTTCTCCTCCATTCATCAAACATCTTTTCTAATTATTTATGTGGAGGTAGGGCAGGAGTAGGTGTAATCTTTTCTCTCAACTGCTAGGGTTGGGGGAGGATATAAGTAATTGTTGTGCTTGGTGGGGTGAGAACTGGTGCTGGAGTTGGTAATGGAGTTTATCTATGGTTTCATGTCTCTCTCTCTTTCTCATTTCCTCCTTTTTCTTCTAGATGTCCTCTATGGTTAAATTTTTCCAAACCATCCTTTTTATTAAAATTTTGGTGCTGACAAGGAAAAATAAATTACAAAGTGCTTAATTCAGCCATAATATTTTAACAAGTACAGATAAAGCATAGTGCCATCTCTCACCAATAGGTAGTCAAAATTTTGTTTGGAATGCACAGTTGATATGGAAAGTATGGCACCAATGAAGAACTATTTCTGCTATTACTATTTCTCATTTCACTATAAATAAAAACTTAAGGTAACATTTATCTGTTATTACTATTTCTAGTTTATTGATTTCTTTCGTATCATTGGAAAACCCTAATCCTTCCAAATATTCCTCATTGGTGTCAACAAAGAACAATACTTGATTGAATTCCAATCACCAGTTTTTGGTTAATATTAGATCAAGGACTTTTTAAGATTCTATCAAGTGTAGGCACCAACGAGCGAGCACCAAGAGTAATAAAATTATATCCATAGGTAGCCGACAATGTAGATAAGATCCAACTATCAATAATTTAGCAAGACTCTTCAAGCGTTCCAAACCCTTGGCTCTCCCTCTAATCCCTGTTCCCCCAACGCCTACTCAACAATTAAACATTTGGAAGGTTAGAAAGTGAAAATGCACTATAAAATCCAACTCAATCATTTGTACTAAAAAAAAGCCTCAATAGTAATCCTTGTATATAGATTATTCATGATAACTTGAATCAAATCTAGTCAAAGGCCATTGGACCAGGTAGTTCACATGACATAATTCACCCTCCATTGGAGCATGAAACCAACTGTCATCCTCAAGAAAGAGTTTCACTTATCACACAAATCTGAATCTTCATCTTTACTTTTCCTTTTCTTTTTCTTGATTCTTTTAAAATAAAAGGCATGGAATGAAATTAATTAAGTGGGCCCAAAAAGGAAAATATCATGATCATAGTTAAAACAATCTTGCAAATTCACCTATCACATGCCTAAGAATTCTGCTTATAAGTATGAATTTCCTAGATGAAAAGAGTACATAAAGGAGAGGGGAAAAAAGGAAGGTCAAAGAAAATGTGAATGAATAGATAGAAAATATGAAATTTAGAAGCACAACATCGAACACCAATCATTGTACAAACCAGTGTAAGCATCATGAGAAAGAAAACTACATAGCTTGATATGATCTTGGAGAATGTAAAAACATCAAGGCGTTCAATTCATCCCGAAAAAAAAAAAATAAGGATTGCAACATCATGTACTTACCATGTCTTCAATACTGAAGCCTTTTGTCCACTTAATGAGTAGACCTGAAGAAACAGATAGCTGCTTTACAGGAAAAGAGAAGGTGAAGCCAAGATCTCGCCTTCTGCCCAGTTGAAGCCCAGAATTATCACCCTCTCCTTCAACAAACTCTTTTAGCATTGATGCAATGAAATCAAAGAGATCCTACATGCAAGAAACATAACAATTTCTATTGCTCCTGAGCGTAGGATAGCCACCAACTATGAAAACATGACAACATTTCAAAGGCAGGTTGACAAAAGTTAAGCTTGACAGAAAAGCTTCACTACCTCACTTGTACTAGTCATCAAATGTTGCGGAATGGGTTGGCTTTTCATCTCGTGTCCCACTATCTCCGACTCTTTAGCCCCTAGCAGAACCCGTAAGACTCTAAAATTAGTCCCACCAAGATCGAGCGCATAATAAGTTCCTTTCATATTCCTGATGAAAAATGTGTAACAACCAATTGAGCACCAAACAATCAATGCCAACATATAAATATAGAGGGAAGACAACCACCAAAGCAAAGGGTATATACAGCTTCAATGCAATACAATCAATCAGCAAGCATATGACCAGATACTAAAAGTCTAAAACAAATCATTCTACACTCATGTCTTCGAAGTCAACCCAGAGAACAGTAGAATGCACACATCACAGACTGCAGCCAGGGTGGGATGGGGGAATCTGCGTGAGGTACATTACGCCCGTCCATTGAACAGAAAAAAAAAAAGTGTAAAAAAGAGTGGGGAATAACAGTAAATACCCCATATGAAAAGAGGAGGAAAAAAGGAACAAGAGACCCCAGTTTCAGAAAGAATAGCACCATATGCAAATGCAACAGTAAAACACATAAAAGGAATAGGGATCAACAATTACCAGAGAGGCAGTGAAGCAACATCCTGAAAGAGGTTCACATCAAACGGACAATACTCCTACTTATACCTCCATCAGTTCTATACTTCTTACACGTCAACGGAAAATGCCAAAATAACCCAATAAAATCTACTGTTCAGAGAAGCCGGGAAAAGAGTAAGAATAGGAGAGAACAATCCATTCCAATGTTAAGTCAAAACAACAGAAGCAAAAATCAATTAATTTATTAATAAATTAAATAATAGTTCTAAATCGATAATCACTACCAGAAATATAAGGCTAGTATCAACCTCCCCATGGGAGAGGAAAGACCCAACAACGACTGCAAAACTTTAATGGAGAAACAACATAAGCCATTAAACAACAGATACTAACTGAACTCCAAGATAAGAAACAAATACCCAAAACAAAATATTTGATTAAGTACTCGCCAGACTGGCAAAGAACGGTAAGAATAGGTTAGAGAGACCAGTCACTTAATCGTCTCCAAGTTCCAAACGAAACCCACAAATCAGCAATCTTAGGCAAAGAAGAGAACAAAATGAAAACATCGAACATAATGAGACCAGATTATTACCTATCAGGGAGGTTGTCTACGAAGGTGAGAAGCATCTTGAGCTTACTCCCGCCTTCAGAAGCCAACCCAGCATGCATCTCAACAGCCATGGCATCCACCACCTGCCGCAATCTCCCTATCGACGTCGAACATCCCTCCTCCAACTCCCTTAACACACCCACAACACGATTCCACTTTCGCCTACTCTTCACTCTTCGACTCACCAGAATAGCTGCGATCGCACATGACGCCACTGCACAACTCACTGCCAAACCAAAACCCACTTTCCCCATCTATCTATCTCACCACTCTCTTCCACATACAACACCCACCACTCACGTCATCGGAAAGAAGAAACAATATAACGCCCCTCTCTGTCCTCGTAGTCGTCTTCCTTTCTATTCTTCACTTCGACTGAGATCGACCCACTACGTTTTCCGGCGATAAACTCGGTGGCCCTTCGATGAAAGTCCGGTGAAGACCAAACGTTCGACAAAATGCCGGAAAGAATTGTCCTTTCGCAGAGGAAAAACGGCGAGGGAAGGGGAAGAAGAAGAGTTCTTTGCTAGCCTTTATGTAGTGTTGGAAAGCGGACTGCAGCTTACTTAATTTAAATGAGAAATGACGGATTTGCCCTTACATATATTATAAAATTCCTGATATGTTACTATTCCGTATTCTCTGTCTCTTTCATTGTTAAAAGATTTGAGTTATTGGAAATTGACTTGTGTCGGTTTATGCACTTGTTTAAGTGACTTTTTAAGGTGTTGATAAGACATTTGAAACCATTAAGTTACAAAGAATTACATTAATGCCATTGTCATGAACATTGTTTGAGCTCCATTGGTGATTAAAGTAGTTGACCAGATTGAGACCTCCCTTCAAATGGGAAATTCCTCTCCATCCTTCAAACCAATATTAAAAGTTTGCTAACTTTGCTAACACTGTATTGTAATTATAGTTAATTGCAAGTTAGTGATGTTGATAAGCTTATATATATTTTTCTAAGGGAAAGAAATCATAGATTGGCATTTGTTGTTAGGTGCAATGTATAATATATCTTTCATTTTTATATAAATTGTATGCATTACATCATCCACCTATAGTCATAAAAATTAGGTATGATGTCTAATGAGCATGCGATGCGCATGTACATTATAATCGGATTACATAAGCTCTAAATGAGTGCAAGTATATGTCGATTTTTTTTTTTTAAGCTTTTCTAAGTGGACAACAAATTAAGTTTTGAAAACCAAACATTACTTATGTGAGTTGGTATCCACAGTACTATTGATTTACATTTGGCCCTGCAAGCCAGAACCTACCTGCATGTCCACAAAATTCAAAGCATGAGATGAGATTTTTAGCATGCGGGGTGTGGCTACGATTGGATTTTCATGCTCATAAAACTAAGATGTTAACACCTTTTTTTTTTTTCACTAAGGATAAAATTTGTGCATTCATAACAGTGGTGAATACATTTTCAAATTAAAACCTTTTGTTTTTTTAACTTTGATTTAAGAAACATTTAAGAATAAAGCAATAGGCAGTTTGAAGAATGTTACATATTTTAAATACACTCATAAATGTGTCATTCAATAATCTTTGTATTTTTATTTTTTTTTTGCAAGTAATAATCCCAATACAAAGATGTATGCAAGATAATGACTAGAGGATTAAGTATCATAAATATAATTACATTCATTATAAACCATTGATTTATATAATACTAAATAAATACTTATTTATAATACTCTTGTAGATTTAAATAAAGAATGACACTAAAATATTAAAACACAAGGACCAAATCTCGGCCCATCCTGAGCTTGATTAGTTGATTGGTTAGATCTTGTAAAATTTTAAAAATCCTACCCACCCCAACCTAGTTGCACCCATACACACTATCCACTTAATGAGGAATTTTCGTGGTCAAGTACTAAGAGACGCTCTTAATTATTGTTGAAAGCATTATTTAGCATGGCATCATCCCATCATCTTATATCCCAAAATCATTGGAAAGATTAATTAAGAAAATAAATTAAAAATAAGGAAATAATAATTATCTTATTAGGAAAAAAAAATTAGTAAACATTGTATTAAATAAAATGAATATGAGAAAAAGTAAAAGGTTCCTAAAGTCAATTTGAGGAAAGCTATGCATAAAAGGCAATCCACATTGATATTTATTCCATGGGTCGTTATAATTCCGATGTTTACATAAGAATATGACCATATGAGATAGGGGTGTCAAATTAAGACCATAACTAGAGGTCAAACTATAACTAATAGATTAAGAACCATAACAACCCCCCCCCCCCAACCATTATTTGGTTCGGTTCTCAATTTAGATTTTAGAACCATAATCCAACAATTTTGGGCAATTTGAAATTGCCCATGGTGTAAGGGTCTTTTAAGTAAACTGGCAATTATCCACGAGGGTAATTAGTCACAAGGGTCTTTAAAGTTGGTGCAATTGGTCAACTAATCAAAAGCAAAAGCTCATGAGTACCTAAATGGAATCAATGGAAAAGACAAGGACAATAGAAGGAAAATAAGGACGAAAAGGGAGGGGCTCTCTTCACTTTATGTGTCGATTTGAATCGCTATTATATTGGGAGACAGCCGCGGCTGACAGTAGCTGCGTGCGTATATTAGCCATCGTACATCCCAGCTGTTATAAGCTAATTCCAGCTAAGCAAAAAGCTGCACCGTACGATGTATATTTCCTTTTCCCAAGAGATGTTATAATATTTTCTAAAAATTATAACAAAAAGGAAAAAATATAGTATTTATTTCTTGTCTCGTGTCGTAAATGTCCTCATGACAGTTAAAAAAATGGAAACCAGCTCGCGGGCTCCGGCTTCGGCTCCGGCTCAGAATCTAGCCGCGGTTTTCATTGTCCAGCTGGCAACGAGTACTTCAATATCTCTGTCACGAGTACCACTGACACATGGCAGCCCATCTCCACCGTCCAATCTGCAAGTGGACGGTTTCTACTTTTTTGACCATGGGATGTTGGACTTTTCATGGCTTGTTACTGTGGTTGACTCTTTCACTAGGAATCCCGAATATTCTCAGATAAAAATCGTCTGCAATTCCTTATCTGTGCAATACCCCCTTCAGATGGTGACATGTGAATAAAGTGATTTGAACGGCTCAGATTAATCCTACATTGATCCAACTTCAACTCACTGGTTTGGAGTTGGATCAATATAAGATTAATCTAAGCCATTCAAACCACTTTGTCCACGTGTCACCCTTTCAAGGGGGTATTATACAGAATTGTACAAGATTATAATTACAAACGATTTTTATCTAATATTCTCACATCCAGAAGACTCTGTGTGGGACGATCTACAACAAGTAAGGGCGCAACAGGGTCCGATTGGGCTGGGCTTCTTAAAATCCTAGCCCAACCCCTAGTCCCTTTAATTGGACCCAAACCTGCCCTGACCCTAACTCAGGGTCGCAAAACTTCAACCAAGGTCCTACCCTTCAGGATTCAACCCAACCCTTACCCGCCTTGATTGTTTCTGATTTTTTAGGGATGGACCGGGATGACCCTGACCCTAATTGATTTTAACCTTGGTTTGCCATCAAGAGTCGGGCTGGCCCTGATTGACACTGACCTTACAAAATATAAAATAATTTAAAAATAAAAAATATTCATAATAAAGGGGAGATAAAAAACACAAATTTATAAATTACTTGTTATGAAGAGAACATCCTAAAACAAACATTCAAATAACACAAATAACTCTAACTATTATGATCCTAAAACAAACATTCAAATAACACAAATAACTCTAACTATTATGATAAACAAAGAATAAATCATCCTAAGAAAGTAAATAATAAAAAAAATTTCAATTATTTGTCATGATAAACAAAGAGATCATCCTAATAAGGCAAATTGCAATAAAACTGAACCTCCACTTGATGAGAATGAAAAAAAAAAAAAAAAAAAAAAAAAAAAAAAAAAACTTCAGGATCAAGGAACAAGATTGGTAGAAAATGATTTTCTATCAATTTTCATTATATATATATTTATATATATATTGACAATAAAAGTCGATAATAAATATTCATACCAACAATTACATATTGATTTAAGATTGTAATTTTAAAAAATATATTAATTATTTTTTATTTTATTAATAATTACTATAATAGATTTTTTTTTCTTTTGTAGAAAAAATAAAAGATATATTTTTTATTGATAAAAAAGGTAAGAGAGATCAATGAGATTGTGAGAAGATATATTAAGAATTTTGAGGTGTTAATGACTCAATGTGAAATAATATATAAAATTAGGTTAAAATCAATATCACAACTAGGGTCATAACCAAGGTCAACATCAGAGGCAAAATCAGGGCCGGGTAGGGCTAAAACCAAGGCCTTAAGTCAAGATAAAAAAATTAGGATCGGATTCAGGGCTGGATGGGCAGGCCAAAGACATCAACCTTTACCCTCCTTGACCCTAACTCAGGGTCAGAAATTTCAGGGCTGGGTCGGCCCTTAGGGCCAAAATTTTCGGGTCGGTATTTGTTCGGGACCAGGGCAGGCCAAGGGCGGGTCAGGGCCGTCAGGGCCAAACTTGCACTCCCAACAACAAGCATTTCGAGAGATCTTGGCTTGTCAAAGACCCCAAATGGCTAAGATGGACCGGACCGGCCCGACTAGCCAAATGAACCACCATACATTTAAAAAAAAAAGCACCCCCTCTTACCTGACAATTTCAAAGTAGGGTAAGGGTTTGTCACAACGGGTGTGTTGGGAAGAATCTGCATGCTACACTAAATGGAGATAAAAAAAAAATATATATATATATATATATATTATCCATATGGGACCCACATGATTTGAGTAGAATATGAAAAAATGAGAGAAAGGTATCTATGCCATTGATATACGATTAGCTAGCATACAACACTAATGGGGGCATTGAATGAGGTATAGAAGAGAGAGAGACACAATGGGTGCTAATTTATGGTATACCGATAGCACACCTAACATATATATATATATATATATATATATATATATATATATATATATGGGAGAAGGGTGTGGTGGAACTTTTTTCCTTCAAAATTAACTCTACTGTTTGATGTCTTTGATTGAATCAAAAGAAGAAGAAAAAAAAAAAAAGTGGCATTGCCCCATTGGGTCACGAGTGTAATCAATTATGATCAAAATCTCACTAGATACGAACCTTTTTCCAAGTCTATGCCATGAGATTAGTCAATTGGATTCAGGTAATTGGACAATATTAACATTATAACTTTTTGTCTATGACCTCAAAATTTTCACAGAAACCTAAGCATACGAAGATGATGATGATGAAGATTACAATCATGATGACGATGTCAATTAAATGGTAAATTAATAGAATCCTAAGTCATTTGATTAGGTATATGTGATTAGGTGTCCTCTTAGATTCAAAAGAATATTCTATATCTTATTTGTTTCAATATGCCTATCGTGTAGGGTGTAGGGTGTAGGTTGTAGGGGCATCTCTATAGTTTATCGTGGACCAATAAGTATATTTTTTTAATCAAAATTCGACTTATAATTGATTATTATATGAAATTTCTAATGAGAATATTTTTTATATTATTTTAAAATTTAAATAATCACATCATTCAAAAGTTACAACTAAGAACAAATCTTTCCCATTGTTCACAAAAGCATCTTGTGATAGCTTCTTTCTAAGACTTAGTGGCACCTTTTGAGGACAAATCCTTTTTTGAATATTCTTCTTGATGTGGTCTATTTTAGTTGAAAAGGGGTGACATGCCCTCTTAGAAGGCTTCATCTGAGGCTAAGGGTTTAGATATTTACATTACCATAATAAGCTAAGACATATGGGAGTTGGGTAAAGAAGAGAGAAAGGAAAAGCTGTTTTGCTCTGTTTGGGGGCTTGGATCTATTATTGGCCCCTAGACCAGATCTTGCTAGTCTAGTCTGCTAGTTTTTGGACCGGCCAATCACACCTTGGGTGGGGTTCAAGTCCAAATTATAGTGGTTCTCTGTGTGAGTGAGACATGTATCTTTAATCCATGGCAGACCACCCCTGCACCAATTGTGAACAAGAAAGGAGCATCTTGGGTGATCTTTGTTTGGTGTTTTCTGTCTTCTTGTTTGGTAGATATTAGACAGCTTCATGCATTTTATCTTCACCCTTCATCATTAATAGTATTTTTGGGTTAATGGATGAGAATTTAGCTGATTGGGTAGGACCAGGTCAAATATTTTTTTGACCAAACAGACAACCGCATAATTGAAATAGACCAATGGACATATAGCGTAGGCCATAGAGTCGTCAAAAGTTGCCCCAGATGGATAGGTCCGGCCCAAGAATTTAGGGGACGGTATCGGTATCGATATCTGCCTCTGTCGATATCGATCTGGATCGGATGGGATCAGTGAATACCAGTCTACTTTACCCTGATTTTTATAAAAAATACTATTTTTTCTATTTTACCCCTAAAACGATCCTGATAACCAATCCAAGTCAATATCGGATCAGGGATCGTTCTCAGCCGATATCGATAAGATACAATCGATCCTAGACCGATTCTTGAAACCATGGTTAGACTAGAACCAATTGATTGATACCTGAGGTAAGTCCGATTATGGTGAGATGATTGGGACCATATGAATGTTGTGGCCTACTGATAATCAATCATTTATAGCCCGATTAAGGTATTTTTGCCAATTTAGCGTCCCTATTATAGCTTGTTTAAGAGCTCGATATCGATAACTGATAGACCAAATAAAAATATTTATGTCTTAACCTATGAGACCCGATTACCTACACGATCAGATATGGTTAGAAGCCTTAAATGGGTGGGAACTATTTAGGCCTGACCGAAACTGACCGGTTGACAACCCTAACATAGCCTATGCAATTTTAGCTTAGGAATTGGCTGATAATGAACCGGTTCGATCGATTAAACCAGACAAACTCCATTTTCTAAACCGAACCAATTATACCTAACACTAGCTAGGTCAAACCCTAGAAGGGGTGGCAGAAAATTAGTCCTAATAATTTAAAAGTGGACATGGATGGCATTGTCATAGATATGATCGTGACGTTGAAAGCATTGCATCTAAGGGCACGAGGCTTGACTCGGATTTACACTCCATTAATTATAAGTTTAAGTTGAAAAGAAAATATAATTCCATAATTAGTGATTAGTAAAAGTCAAAGCTTAATTATAGACGAAATTCTTTCACCTTAAATTAAGTTAGTTCATCGCCATCAACTAATCTCATACTTAACCATTAGTTTAAAAAAATAAAATGATTTTTTTTATTTAAAATCATGGTTGATCCTGTCCATCCATTTTATGGGTTCTTGTAACTATCAGATTCATAAAAGTTATTTTTTTTCTTCAAGCATGGGCTGACAAATTATTAAAAAGTCCACTCTCATGGGTTGACATTTTAAGAGGTATGTCCAAAGTATATTTCACACACAAAATATTTGAAACAATACTAAATTAATGATATCATTTGTAGAATTCTCTTTTATGAGGAAATATATCATTGGACCACATATTAGGTTTGTTAAAGAGTCAATTATCAAGATCCAAGAGCTTGGATCTCTTTAGAAATCTTACATATGTCATTAATTGGGAAGCTAAAGGCCTTTTCTTATAAGGGCATTATAGTACATATGCTAGGTTGTTTTTCTCGAAAACTTGATAGATATTTATCACAAAACCTTTTATATATATTCTTCTCTTTCTTTAGTGAATATCGTGTGGACGGTTAAGTATCCTTGTAACATTTGTCTTAGAGGATCTAAATCTTCCACGTAACGTCCAGGAAAAGCTATACTTGAGTGATCATGCATATGTAACCACCAATAAATCTTTCACAGAACCGCCGGGCCATTCATCATTTTATATCACCCACTCCAAGTGCCTTACATGATATTTTGACACTTTCATTGATATCATATTTGTCAAACATTATTATTATTATTATTTTTCATAAAATAAGGGGACAGGATATTGAGCATATGATGTTATTCAAATATCATTTATGTTCTTTTTTCGGTAAGAAAACATCATTTATTTTCATTTCATAAAAGAAAAGGAAAAGTTTATTTGAGCCAATTGCAGAGCGTACCCTAGCATCTTCGCTCTCTCTCTCTCTCTCTCACACACACACACACACACACGGAATGACCTCCTTGCCCCTTATGTATGAAATCTCTTCATCGCTCCTTGTTAATGCGCTTTCGTATGTTATTTCCTCATAAAACCCTCTCTACAAAAGAAAACCCTTACATAAAAAAAATAATAATAATAAATAAATAAATACTTGAGTCTTATATATGAAAAAACTCAAACAATGGTTATTGGCACTAATAATGCTCACTTTTCAGCCTGAAGGATTGGATGAGTGAAAATTCATTATCAGAAAATGTTAACCTTTTTTTTTCTTTTTTTTATATGAGAAATTAGACCAACGCCTTATGTATAGTGGAAAATGATTATAATCACATGATTTAGATTTTTTTTTTATATACATAAAGCCAATAACTCTATCTATGGTGTATCTATTATCTAAATGTTATTTAATCAAGATATATAGCACAATGTTAGTACAAAAAATCATTCTACGTATGTTACGCGAGGGGAAAGGCAAAAGTTAAAACCCTAAAATCAGCATTATAGTCACAAAACACATTGCACATGAAGCTATTTTGAAAGGTGATTATCAAGTGAATGAATTGGAACAATCATCTAATTGTTCTAGAAGATTATAACAAATAAAGGATCGTCCAAGGATCAGATGTGATACCCACCTAATAAAAACTCTTTAAATTCACACTGCGTGGCGTTTGACTTCAAATGAAAGCAAAACTATTTATTATGTCCTAAAAAAAAAAAAATTATAAATGTATGAGCTTTAAACTTCATTGAGAGTGAAATTTTAGGTCATGTTTGGTAGCCGACCTAGTTTAAATTTATAAAATAAAATGTGCCTATTCTTGAAAAATCCAAGGTGAGTTTAATTTGTAGCTCGGTCCCATACAATAAATATTGTGGACTAAATATCAAATATGGAACCTAACCTCCCTCCCTCCCTCTCTGTTTTTCCTCAGAAGTGTCATCTTGACATCCATTCCTAGAAAAGAAAGAATAATTATGATACTCAACAAGAACAATGGAAGTGATCTATACTCATCACAGCTTGAAAGAGAATCTTATCTTAATGCCTTAAGCAGCTAGATCTCTTTGGAGGGCTAAAATTCCATTGATGTCAACATAAGTTAAAATGACCTAAAAAAAACCATCAATTTAGTTAAAATCATGGTTTAAATTATTCAATCAAGCTAGCTACCCTTCTCTATGGAGTCTACAAAGTCTTTAAGCATGAGGCCACAAGTTTCAAGAGTTAAACCAATGGGGTTGGTAGCCTAGTGGTGAAAATGCCCTCAACCCATCACCGCTCAAGTCGACTAGTTGTGGGTTCGAGTCTTTGTATGCCCATTATTGCCCATTGGTCCTGCGGAAGTGCCGCTTGCCATATGGGGGCTTGTCCTAGGGGCTATAATCACTATCATGGAAGGAAAAAAATTGGCTGGCAACCAAATAAATGGAATAATTCACTTCCCCCTAGGGTTCACAAATACCCTCCAAAGTTATTATATTTTCTAAAATACCTTTTTAGATCCCATTTCTGTGGCTGTCACAGGGTTGCAGCTAAATTTCGTCCACCATGGAACACCTTTTTTGCTTTACCAAAAAAAAAAAAGTTCCAAGAGTTAAAGGTTGATACATGAATGCAACAACTAGGTCCTATATATATATATATATATATGCGAGAGGGATAGGTATGCTAGCATAGTACATAGGAATTAGGAATGCTAGCGGGATTTTGACCATAGGATTTGGTCAACTTGAATTGAACCGTTGGATGGAAAGAAGATATACAAATTTACAATCCACGGTTGCAACACCTTCTCTCTCTCTCTCTCTCTCTCTCTCTCTCTCTCTCCTCGTCGGAAAAGACATTCATTTTAGTGGATCCAGCTGGAGAAAGCAAACTCCGGTGAGATCTTTTATCAGATAAGACGGAGAAAGTTGGATTTGTTTTCGTTCTCTCAAATCGAAGCACAGTATGAGAGAGAACATAGTGGAGATAAATCATGGTGTAGGAGGAAAGAGGGAGAGAGAACCATGGCCGGAGGTGGAGGAGGGAAGGGAGCTCGCACATCTCTGCTGTCACTGCCGCTACCGTTGCCACTGCCTCTGCCGTTGCCGTTGCCGCCACCGTTGCCGCCACCGCCTTCACCTTGCTGCCGCAACAGGAGTTGTTTTCTCATGAATTTGCCGGCAACAGTTGTTTTTTTTTTCCCTTTCTTGCTATCGATTTGCAGAGAGAGGCGTGTGCATCGCCGACAAGTTTTTTCCCTTTCTTTCACCGATTTGCAGAGAGCCGCTAACCGCGCTGTTCCACTGACTCCTCTGGTTTGAGCTACTGCTACCGCCGCCGTTGCTATCACTGTTGCTGCTGTTGCTACCGCCGCTGCTGTTGCCTCACCTCCTCGCCGCCGCTGCTGTAAGCAGGAGACGTTGCTCTTCCTGACTCGTTGCTACAAGCAGGAGAGTTTCTCCACCGACTACTCCGGTTTGAGTCGTTGCTACCGCCGCTTCTCCACTGCTACTTTTCTCGAGTTTTGAACTTTTTGTCTACCGAGTTTTGAACTTTTTTTTCTCCTGATTTCTCTAGCAACAAATTTTTTTTTTTTTGTCCTATCGATTTGCAGACAACAGTATCTACCAAAAAAAAAAAAGATTTGCAGACAACGGTGTGAACATCGACAAGAGTGGTTTTTGTTTTGTTCTTTTTCTATCGATTTGCAGGAACTTTTGAACTTGGCAATGATGCTTCGAGCACACTGGCCGGAGAAAGGATCGTTGCCGACGACGGTGATGCTCCAAGAACACTGGCCAGAGAAGGGGCTGATTGGAGGAGTAGTACTGTGGAGTAGCGGTATTGGAAAGGTTTTGTAAGACCTCGCCACATGAACGGTTCATATTTTTTATGTTTCATCTAACGGTTAAAATCACGCTAGTATACCTTCTTCCTAGGTACTACGCTAACATACCTATCCTTGTCCCTATATATATATATATTACAGGCTAGGTTGTACCACATATGTTTTTTTTTATTTTTTTAAGATGATAGTGACTACTCCAAGATCATTTGAACCATTCGTTTTCCATAGGCTACCAGCATTATAATTGGTGTAGTTATCTTGGTATCTTAATTTGTATCTCACATAGTTGTTTTCGAAGTGTCTGTCCATTGGCTTCATGAGGGGTTGCATAAGTCATGCCCCTCCAAAGACTGTGGGGACTTTTTCTGTGGTTTTTTGGGTAGAAGACTATGGAGACTAAGGAGACATCTCCAATTAGTGGCCTGACTTCATATTAATTTTGATTTTTCCAACCAAACTAGTACATCAGTTTAATTTGCAGTCATTATATTTGGCTACTAAAGATTGGAAAAACAAAGTTTTGACATGACAATTTTCTGCCTCTTTTTCCTTTTAATTCCAATTATTGAAACACATTCAAGTGAGTAATTAATTCTCTAATTATCAAAATGAGTGATTCCATAATCCATACCTCCTCAATTTCTACATGTTGGTACCCCTCAGTTTAGTGCTTCAATTTTTCTAGTTATGATTTATAATTATGTATCATTGAAATGAGATCTCTCTCTCTCTCTCCAAATTGAACCATTGGTACTATTCATTTCAATTAATTTGTCTTGTAAGTCCAATTGGAGAATCAAGATATTAGCTAAAAAGATCAAACAAGCTTGAGTTTAGTGTTGAGACAAAACCATTGGAGAAGTACTCCACAACATTCATTCCTTCATGTTTTGAATCATAAAACCCTAAATCCTGCAACCATCTATTAAATATACTCCTCTTATGTAATCATTTCTCACTAAACTTCGAGCTATATTTGGTTGTCTATTGTTGTACAACTTTCATAAAAAATTGATTTTGTTGATTAACAATAGAGTTTCCACTTGTCTGTTTGCTGAGAAATAGAAAATGTGGACCTCATTAGTTTTTCCAATCCTCTCCTTATTTTTCTTCTTCTTTCCATCAAGCAATAATCATTTTTTTTATCCTTGGAAAATTAAAACTGTTGGTGCTAAATGACAATTCCTTTTCTTTTATCATTTCTTGACAAACAAATGCAGATAGAGTTATATTCTAGAAACTTTTCATCCAATATTCTTAAGCCACCCAAAGTACCAAATAGCTATTTGAAACTTCACTTTTTTTTCCCTCTTCTATGTCTTTTCCATTTCATTGACCTGTCATTTTGTTTTCCCATAATCATTATATTTTTTATCCACTTATAGAAAACTAAACATATCCTTATTTCCGTAGCTTAATTATGTCAACTTTTGAATTATTTATAATAATTAATAATTTTATTTTTTGGTATTTTGGAGGGAGAGAAGTAAAATCCTATAAATAAGTGGGTCATTCTTTCATTTCCAAACAACTCAAGCTCACATCTTCTTTCACTTTTCTCTTCTCTAAAAGTGGATTTTTTTAGGCAATTATTTTTTGGGGCAACATTGGTGCCATTACAAAATGATTTTTTATTTTTATCATAGAAAACCCCTTTGAGAAATCTAGGTCATCTCACCCACTTCACACATCAGAATATATCGCGTGTTCACATCTTCTTAATTCGAAATGACTGAGGAAAGGAAAAGTTCCTATTTGAGGGTACTCATGGGAATAAGCTTGGCATTACTTCATCTTGATTACGCAGTATACCAAGTGCCTTTTTTTGACTTCTATTTTGAGATTGATTTCGCATTATTTGGACCACCACAACACCTAGTTTAAAACAAAAAAATCAAAAAAGTTTAAAGATGATTAATCCATGTTATTTGTCCTATTAATATGTGAAAAAGAAACCCTTTTAGAATCCACTAAGAAGTCCCCAATATCCTCAAAACAAATCCAAAGAGCACATAACCAATCTCCAAAGCCTAAACCTATGAAGAAATTGAAACTGAAACAATAGACAAAAAGCATCCTAAAATTCCAAAATTTGTAAAGCCATAATTGAAAGCTTGGATCAATTCCTTGAAGATGTCATATGCTTTTGTGAGTATTCCTTCATAGTTCTTATGCGTTCTCATATAATGAGCCTTGGATCTACTCTAGGGTTGTCAATGGGTCGGTTCGGTTTAGTTTCAGTCCGGGTTGAGTTGATTTCGGTGTGGGAAAGATGAAATCAAAACCGAAATCGAAACCAGGCCAATAAGGAAATTCTGATTTCGGTTTGGTTTTGGTTTCAGTGCGGTTTGGTTTTGATTTTTCTTCGGTTTCTTAAATCGGCTTGTAATCGGGTTGGTTTCGATTTTTGGTCTAGTTTGGATTCGACTTTCCATACAAATGTATACAAAACTGTGCAAAATTTGTTTTTTTATTGAATTTTGGAGTGTTTCGGTTTCTTACCGGTTTGGTTTCAGTTTCGGTCCAGGTTTTGATCCAGCTTCAGTTTGGTTTCGGGTTCATCTAGTCTCTGGTGCGGTTTGATTTGGTTTTGGGGTTGCAATACTCCAAACCAAAACCGAACCAATAAGGCTTCGGTTCGATTTGATCTGAGCTGTTATTGGTTTGGTCTGACCGGTTTTACTGATTCGATTTAGGGTTTGACACCCCTAGTCTACTCTAACCCTTTCTCACCTCACAAAAAATATGGACTCCTACTAAACAAATTCATCTCCCACTTACGGATTGGTGCAATATCTTACTCTGATGTCGTGGAAAATCTTGCCTTATAATTATTTTATGAAAGAAGGAAACCTGCCGATCTGGTGTTGCCTCAAGGATTTGATTATTATCTTTAGAAAAGCACCATCAGTTCCATGCACGCGTGGTTAAGTTCCCACTTCTAGCTTAAATGCACTCATGGCTTGGATTGGGTTGGTTCAAATGGCTCAAATGGAACTTCTTTTAATAGAAGAAAGTAGGTTAGATATTAGTCACTGATGACAAGTCTTTAGAAATGAGTTTTGTGATGCAAATCCTCATAGACTTCATCATTAACTTAGCTGCTTATAGATCTCACTATGATAGGCCCACTCACAATTTAGGAGGTGATTCTAATATAATTAAGGATTGTTGATAGATAAGTGGATCAATAATTACTTGTTATTCAATTTAGAAAAGTTTAGAAACCTTGTCTATGGTGTAATTAAATCTCCATTTTCATTAGAGAAGTGTGTTTAAGGTTACACAATATTAATGGTGAGGACAAGCATGGAAACTAGGTTTGTGCTATAAATTAATTTCCATAGTCATGTCAACTTAAACAAGTCTTCCAATAATCTCATTTTACAATTAAGTCATGCGTCTAAAATAGGGGTGGTCCTAGTATAAAGTTTGGCAGATTAATGAGTTTAGTGGTAGATGATAGTTGATGATGACAAGTTGTATATATATAAAACCCCTAAAGAGTTTATCAACTTAACAAGTTGGCATTTGCGGTTAGCAAGGGCAGTTGATATTATTAATGTAAGGTTATGTGCAAGTTGGAACAAATGCCAAATGGATGGGTCCCTCTTCCAATATTTTAAGAGTGTGTCTGACTGTAAGGTGGGTCCATGCCATTTATGTTTTTATGCAATCATTCTATTTATAAATATAATTTATTATATAGGAGAAGCATAACATAGGTAGGTAATATATAGATCAATCCCTTCCCCCACCCCCCACCCCCCACCCCCCACTCCTAACTTTTTTTAATGACATAGAAGCATAACATGTCATGTATGATCATGGGAAGAAAGGTACAATCATCATTTACGTTATTATTTTTGTGTCTATTTCTTTCCTCCTTACATGAAATCAAGGGTGTCAATTTTCATCCCTCACCTTTCATGCCTAACCAATTGGATGGATTCAAATCAAATCAAAAATAAAATCAGATTGAACTGGACCTTGTTGGTTTGATTTGGGTTTGGGTTTTCATAAAACCAGTAAAAAACCAAATAGGACCAGATTGATCAAAACCAGAAAAACTAAGGGCCCGTTTGGTATCGTTTCTGTTCCAGAAACGTCGTTTCGTGTCAAAAACGAAAATTTCAGTTTCTGTGTCAAAACACAGTTTTTAAACGAAAAAATGGTGTTTCAAAATTTCAGATTTTTATCGGGAAATTTTTTTTTCTTTTTTTGTAAAATGAAACGAAACTGGGAAGACGGAACTCCATTTTGGAGTTCCGTCCAATCTCGTTTTTTCAGTTTTTTTTTTCACTTTTTGTTCTAAAAAAACATAAACGGACCATAAGTGCACCAAACAGAAGATTCCGTTTTTTCGTTCCAATAGAACGAAAAAACTCCAGAAACGTTCTTTTAGAACGATACCAAACGGGCCCTTAGGCTCCATTTGGTAATGTTTTTGTTTTAGAAACGGCGTTTCATATCAAAAATGGAAATTTCAGTTTGTGTCAAAATACTATTTTTTTTTTTTTTTAACGAAACTGGAATGATGGAACTACCTTTTGTTGTTCCGTCAATTCTTGTTTCTAGCATTTTTTTTTCTTCATTTTTTGTTCCAAAAAAAACGAAACACACCATAAATGCACCAAACACATTATTGCGTTTTTTTTTTACTCCCATAGAACAAAAAAACTACAAGAATATTTTTTTAAAACGTTACCAAACACAACCTAAATAAAAAAGAACACTGCTAGTACTCTTTTCTCTCTCTCTTTTCATATGAAATAACATCTTTACCTCCTATGTAAGAAATCCAACCAGAACCCTCTTCCTATTTCAAAACCCTCTAACTAGAAAATCGATATAAAGACATGGCTGTACTAATTAAGAATTTAATATGAGAGGTTTAATAATGCTACGCTGGTCCAAACCAACCTCTTTAGCCAAGCCAAATTAATAGACCAATAATGCACTGACTTTATGGTTACAATAATTTTGGGGAAGCATGAATTTTGAGGTCCAATCAAATTTAGAGATGACATATACTACATTTGATTGGACTAGATTTGAACATGTGGCAAATGATACAATCTTATTAACTTTAAAAAAATCAATACGTACACACAAAACAAAATAATTTTTTTTTTCTTTGGTATTTGCTTTGGTACTCCTTTTAAAACTATAGTTGCTAACTTAGGTACCATCCTATCAGCATCATAATTTTCACTAATAAATATCAAAAGATTCATTTAGGAAAGTTGGACATCAGTTTTTCATTCGTTTCATGAATTCCCTCAACTCTATGGAGTGGTTATATGTAAGTTTTGGCAAAGGTTTATTAGGTCATTGATGTGTTAACTCTTTATTAGTAAATACTAATTGCGGTTAATTGTAATAGAAATTCATTCACTAGTTTTACTTTCTTAAAAGGTGATAACTATCCATCGCTAAATGATGTTTTCTAATGGCCTCGAAAAGGTATAAACACAAGTGATTGTTTAAACTGCCTCTAATCATTTGCTGTGGCACATTTTGCAATAGATTTTTAGATGGTCTTTTTTTTTTTACCACAACTAAACCAGCAGTTTTTATTTTCCTTAAAAAACCAAAGTTTTTTTTATTGTCTTATTTATATTCTCTCTTTTAGGGTAACTCTCATTTAGATTGGTACATAAAGTATAGAAAACTAGGTTTTGATTCAAATGAGTTACCCGAGTCGTGTAAAAAAATATATGAAACCTTATGAGGAGCCATGAAGATTTGCTCAGCTTTAAGAAATGACTAAACCATATATGAGTTTTTATTGACTTGATTTTTTTTAAGTCATGTGAAATTCACTAGTTTTTTTATTTTTTAGTTGGACCATCTACTATTCATAAACCATAATTTTGGTATACAATTTTTACCAAAAAAAACAGCTTGATCCACTACTAAATAAAACCCTAGAATTTTGTTTATGGTTTTCAATATTAACCTCTTTTTTTATACTCACTATGAATCAGCCAAAACTTCAAACGTCCTCATCCGAAGAAGGAAAAGAAAAATATTAGAGAGAGAAAAAAAAAACTCGCTCCTCACCAGGTTTTGAAAAGGGTAAAGTTCTATGTTGGGTATAAACTATTAACCAAACCAAACCAACCCAATTCAATCTGATATGAATCATTTAATTTGGGTTGATTTGGTTCAACAAAGGAAGATATTGAACCATAATTTTGCTTTCCTTGTTAAGTCAAATCAACCCTATTCTCCACAACTGGAAAGTTTAGTTCACATTCAAAGCCTATCCCTAGCCTATCCATAGCCTGGACCATTCAATTAGAGATGGTCCTAGACTCCTAGTCTAGAGATACAAAACTCATCAATTCCCAATACAATTCTGAAGTACTCATTTAAGTACTACACTTACTCAATGAGACCAACGTCTTTTCTGGTTGGAGTTGATTTTGATCCTCTCTTGTTGAAACCCAAAGAACCTATTTATGGTTCTGTTTGGCCCAACAACCTATATTGCTATCTTTTAAATTAATGTTTCTTGATATATATATATATATATATATATATATGAGAGAATGGGTATGAGACCAAAAGTGTTTTGATCTCTTTTTGAGATATATCTGCTTTAGTGGGTTTCACTTAGTAGGTTCTTCTCTGTTAAGTCTTATTCAAACCCTATAAAAAGGGACCCCATCATTCACTTGTTTGTTGTAAGAATCCAATAGGGCTGAACACCGACACTCATCATCATCATTATAAACCATTATTGAGAGAATTATGACTTTAATGTGTAATAAAAAATCAGGGACAACCTGTCTGATGTACAAGAAATTTTTATTTTCCTTTATTTTTATATATTTTATTTTGGTGTGTTAAATGATTCATTGATATTTAAAAAATATAGAATAAATAACATTTGTGTTTATATATCTATTATATAAAAGCTAATTTAATGCGAAGGGTAAGAGAATTAGAATAGGATAAATGAAGAGGAGGAGTGCGTCTAGAGTATTGTTATGTAATTGATGTATTATCGTAAAATTTAAAGAAAAATTTTATAAGGTAATTATTCGACAACCAATGATATATAAAGTTGAATGATAGGTAGTAAAGAAACAATATATAAACATACTTAGCATAGCTAGAATGAGGTTGTTAAGAATAATGACTAACAGATGTAAAGTAAGAATTGAACAAATTAGAGTTAATTTAGGATAACTGCTTTTCTTTCAAAAAGAGTGACATTGTTCATATTTTTACAGTGAAAGGCATGCTTTCCTTCTAAAAGGATTGGAAGGTTTTAAACCAAAGACGGCGACTCAATATCATATGACATAACCCTTGAGGATCTTGGGATATGCCCAATGACTCTGGTCGTCAAATCTCCTCCCTAGAGATGAAGACCATGGTTCTCATGATGATCCCATTGCTTGAGGTTCCTAAAACAATGAATTGTTTGTTGCTGCAACATTTTTTTGTTCGAGAGACTTGGTGTGGAATATTAGGGTTTATAGCGGGATATAATAGAGGAAAATGTGAACCTTTTATTCTTAGTGGAAGTTTTCCTTTCACTGTAGATATATTCTCCACACCTATGAACAAAGGGCCATAATTATTCTACCTCTACTAAACAAAGTTCTTAAATGTCATTCATAATTCGTAGAGTCCCATCTTATAACAAAAAATGATTATTTAAGAAATTCTCTCTTCAACATGGGTAAAGAAAACTGGGCTATTTGCAAAGAGTTAATATAATTGGGAATTTGGGACTGGCATAATGAACTGTCATGTATGGACTGAACATTGGGTACAAATAAGTATATCTAGAAGTAAAGTTGTATGTTTCTATGCATTAGAGCGTATACATCAATGTTTTAAAACTTATATAGTATGTTGAAAGGGAAAGGTTATCTAAGCTACCAACCATATAGGGTATATTAGCACACCTTCTCGTTCTCTCTTCACATGACTTTTAGGTTCCCTATTTACAAAACCATTCCATCGCTCTCTCTTTGTTGGTTTGCTCATTCTGTCGCTTGCTCAAGAAACCCCCTCATGTTAAAACAAGGGAAAAAAATTTGTTTGGCTGCGTGCTCTCATGCCTATACACAGAGATATGTACGTGAAATTATCGCCCCACCACCTATAAAATGAAAATTAGATTCATGTTGATTTCCTTATACACGCTCTTATTGACTTCTAGGTTAATTTCATTCAAACTGAAAAACCGATCATTTAAGAATCAATTAAAAAAAAAATTAACCAAACCAAACCGAATGAGATAGACCATGAAGCATGGACGTCCCTTTCCTTGTCCTTTGGAACATGTATCAGTGGCCAATGGTCTTTTGGACGCTTTCTTTGTTTTCCATCTCCATTTGAAGGTCGTTGTCAACCCAAACTCACGTGATGAAAATAAAAAATAATATACGTGTTGACGTTTAGTGATTGAATTCCTTTGTGGTGCAACAAGACGTCTTCTAATCAATTTAGTTGGTTGCGTCTCATTCGGATCAAAATCTGCCGAGTCCAATCCCAATTCCAATTGATTCTGGCTGGATCTCTTTTTGTTATATTTATCTTTGGGTGGAAATGAAGAACCCAGAAAGCAAATCTTAGTCAATATTCAAATCATCATTTACATCTCCTTTATCCAAAGAAAAAGGGAGGTAGACAATACAATTTGGAGATGCAGAAAACCCATTAATTGGATTAGGGTTCTAAAATGAGCAATAGGAAGGGGACCATTTCACTTTATGAGAGATTTTGTTATCCTCCTCTTCACTTTCCAAATGAACCAGAGAATCATAGATATATATCAACCGGAAATTTCAGTTGTCTTTGGTGCTGGAACCCAACTCCCAAAAGGGTTGTGTTCCAATCATGAGCCCATTTCTTTGACATTTCTAGCCAAATCCCACTTCATCTCTAAGGTTGTCTTCTTCTTCCATTTCAAAATGAAATTATAGCAGCAAACTTTAATATCATTGGTGTTGGATAGATAACCAAAGGGTTTTTGATCCAATGAAGAACCCAATCTCTTTTTCTATTTATTTATCAGAAAATCCATTCTCTGTCATATTCTCTGTTGAGCATAGATAGTTCTGATCTGATATGGAACTTGCTCTGCGAGTGCCAGGGGATGGAGCTTGCAGTAAAAAATGTAAGTTATAAGACAAAAGATATGGCCAAATATCTAAAGACTATTTCACACCACATTGGAAGTGTCCTGATGTATGGTACTACTGACTACAGTAGAAGTGTCACACCAAGGTTTTCTAATCTCATTGAGAGGGATTTACTAAGCTCACAGCCCCTGTGCCTGTGGGAAGTGGGAAGACAGTAAAAGATGGCACAATGTATACTTGGCATCAGAGAGATGGGACCCATGAAATACAAATGGATATATATATATATATCTATATATATATATATATATATATTTGGATTTTGTGATTGTGCTGTAGAACTCTTGAGGCTCACACAGAATCTCTGAGGTGGTTTTTCTTTCTCTTTTGCCCTCTACTTGGGACTGGCAATGGAACTCATTACCCACCTTACCCGCTCTGTCTTTGGAGGTTAAAAGTGGGGGATTTTCTGCTCTAAAAGGGAGGGATAGAAGAAGCTAATCCAGAAAAGTTAAACAGGGAGGGAGAGGAGTCTGTCTTAACCTTCCCGCTTATCTGTCTAAGTGGGACAATCATCAAATCATCAAATTTGACAAGGATATGTTATGAGAGGGCTTCCCATGATGACTACAGTGCGAAGAATTTCACATGCACCACTAATTCATTGTATGGGAAACATTTTTTGTCAACAAGAGATCAACACGATTAGGGAGGAGAGAGAGCATCAGCGTAGGATTCACATGATCATGATATGACAGAGTATAGAAAAGCATGTCCACATTGCCTGTCTGGGGATATTTTCCCAAAATATCATGGGTAAAAAAACTCTGTCCGGGAGCTTGGCCTATTTCAGCATTCCCATATCTCTCTCTCTCTCCGCTCCCCATGTGAAAAAATATCTTTACCCTTTATATTGGGGAGGAGAGAGACACTATGATAGCTAACATGTGCCAAATTCCCAAAGAACCACTTCCATGTTATAAATCGTGTGGGAAATCATCCCTTGATGCTTTTGCTTACCATTAGGGTAAAGAATCTCTGAGCTGCCACAAAGGCTATGCCAGTAACTTTCTGTCTCTCTTGATGAATCATAACACAAGTTCTTTATACCGTTAGCTTAGAGAACTCTCTTCCTATGCATATACACATATATTCTGAGTGTACAACTTAATAGACTTTATAAGTTTAGGTATAGGGTTCTTTGAGCAAGTAACATAGAGAACTCATCAATGAAATATAATAAAATAATATCATAAAAAAATTATGATATTTTACCCTAATGGTAAAATATCGATACAAAGATATTTTGTCAAAAAAAAAAAAAAAAAAAAAATCGATACAAAGATATGTAACCCACCACGGCGAGAGAACCTTTTCCCATAAGTTTATATCCCTAGCCAAATAATCCATCCCATCTAAGCCCGCCTCCACTGTCCAGTGGTCCATTTGCCCAACCCAAAAACCACTGGTGACTTGAATATTGATAATTTCCCATTAAAAAATCATCAATAATGCTTTACCCACCTTATCTGTTTAGCAGCCAAGTGGGACCTTTACCTATTCCTCATAAGGTTATGTAAGGACAACGAACCCTACACCCCTTAGAGGGTAAGGCCAACATCAGACCCTACACCATATCCCTTCGGCTTAACCCCTGCTCTAAACAATGATAGTTGGAGGATAGACATAGAGGGAACCACATCCCCTCCCCCCAAGGAGGCCGGAGTGCATCCGAAGGCTGAAGCCCATTGGGGTGCATGTCAAGATGCTCTCTAACAATCAGATGTGCATTGTACACACCCTACACACCCCCGCACTGGAGAGGATTTAAATCGAAGATAAAGAGGGTGCTAGTGTATCCTCCACACTTGGCTCAGAGAACCCGATCATGAGTTTCAAATACAGGTGCAAGTGTATTTTATCACTTCTTGCGGGCTACTAAAAAGCCATTTATGATCTATAAAAATTTAAGCGCTTCTGCAAGAAATTTTGTTCAACAATGAGGAAATCCCACAACATGATTTGTTCGGGTAAAGGAGAATAATCTACAGATTTCTGATTACTTCACAAAGAGCATAAAATTACATGTCCTCAGTGACAATTTATAAGAATTGGCACATACATATTTCATCCATACGGTATCTTAAAAGGACTTGCAAGCCTCTATCCACCTTCCTTGACAAGCTGATAATATAACAGCGCAGATTACTAACTAGTGCAACAGCAGTCTCACCCATTCCACAAATTATTTAAGGACCAAATTTTCCTTCACCCACAGTCAAAGAAGACCAAGGGGTTTGGATGGCGTGCAAAGGGTATCGGATCAGTGGAGTGTTATTGATTTTGTACAATAGGGGTGGGAGTAATAATGACCCTAGGAAAGTGGGTGTTAATATTTATCGTCTATGATGAATATCCCTTACATGGTTGCATTCAGGCTAAACCTCCTACCTTCAAAGCTTCACTTGTTTGTAGAAGAGAACATACGCCTGATCATGCAGCACCTTGCTTCTGCCGACAGCAGTGACGGATGCATCATCATATCTCAGCCATTGGCCTTCAGAGTAGTGGGTATCAGCAGTGTAATGCCCCTCCGAGGGCTCCCTCCCATGATGAGTAATAGTGGCAACAAGCTCATATTTTCGACCCTTGACAAGTGAAGCATGAGAAAAACGTTAGAATGAGTTTCCACACTGACTGACATCCAGAATCAGTGGGACACATCAGAGATTAGGTAAATCATAAACATGGCAACTCATTCCTCAATGGAACTTCGGGCAATCAACTTTTATTGGGAAAAGATTCAATGAGAATTGTTTCATGAGCCACCAGACTAAGCCAGATTTAGAATAGATGCATTGATGAGCACCAATATGAATTCATTGAAGGACAGTGTGACCTGGGACCAGTTCCGGTAGAATGATGGCTATTATTGGTTTGACAAAGAAACAAGTCAAGTTTTAAGATGCATATGAACAATTCACGTGCCAACATTTAGGTGGCCCTGAAAATTAATTGCTTGTAACATAAATCAACACTTGGATCATAAGCAAGAGCAAGTAAAGAGTTTCTCTAAACCAACTGATAAAAGAGAAGCGACTCGTATGGAAGAGACGCTTCAAAGTAAAGTCTATTAGAAAAAGAATGATTCACTAGAAGTGGAAGAAAAGCAACACAAATAGCCAAACTATATGCCCGTATTATACGAGTTTGCCGGGCCAAAGATTTCATTATTTGGCTGGGTATACAGTTAACCACTTCTCAAAAATATGAAAGCAGACAGAGATGTGGCAGAAACTCACCTCAGAAGATGGAGAGACAAGTAATTCACGGCCCAGGACCAGTTCAAGAGGGAAGTGCACAGGCTTCTGTAGTTTTGTGCTTCCTTGGCTTCCATAGCTAAAACGCATCAGATGCAATATCATTATCTCTGAAAGAGTTTGTATCTTCACAGATTTGCTCGCACTCACCACCCCAGCCTGCAAGTGTCCATTTTGCAGACATCAAGATGGTTAAGTTTATTCATTGCTGTGAGTAATGCCATGTAATTATGCTTACGAAAGAAATAGTAAGGCATAGATGCGAGAGGGAAGGCTAGCTGACCAAGCATTCAACAGAGGTATGCAATGAGTACCTTCTAACAGAAGGCTCAAAGCACTCTCAAAGTAAAAAAGGAGGGGAGGATTTTGTAAATAGCTGAGTAACAATTAAAATGAAGCTTGTTTACATAAAATTTCATTTCTTTCCACAGTATTAAATAAATAAATAAATAAAAATAAACAAATAAATAATTCAGAGTCAACAACAGAGTATACAAGCAGACCATGGGGTGAACAGAGGAAGAAGAAAAGCAGGAGTTTAATGACACCAAATTTGTAAAGCTCCAAAATCTGGAGTTCAGGACACCTAGATCAGGAATTACCTGAACCACATCTGACCTAAATTGGTGTTGATTTGGTTATGATTGGGAAAGGCAACCCAATTAAGACAAGTTTGTATCACAGTTAGTCCTTCGGATACAAAACGACCCACAACTGACTACTTGCATACCTTTCAAGATTATTTACATGGAAGAATTAAAAGCTGCCGACGGCAAAGAAGAAAAAGAACTAAGCTCAGTAAAAAAGAACTAAGCTCAGTGCTGGAGGTCATACATTAAGGCTGTGTTTGGTTGCTTTCTTGGAAGAAAGAAGGGGAAGGGGAAGGGGAAGGGGAAGGGGAAGGGGAAGGGGGGGGGGGAAGGGGGAAGAAATGCAAAAGAGAAGAAGAAATATCATCCACCTATTGTTCTATTGAAACAAGAAAATCAAGTGAAAGTATATGACAGATTCCACCATTGTTGGTTGGTCTCTAAGAATTGCAATTAGCTAGTTAGTTATTCCACACTTTGTTGGAGGGAAAGGAGAAGTCAGGCATGACAAATTTTCTCCCAAACTTTCTTCTCCCTGCTTTTTCCCACATAATGGGTGAGAAACATAAGTATGGAAAACCATACCCTCTTTTTCCCTTCATTTTCTCTCACCCAAGCAACCAAACACAACACAATTGTTAGTATGGCATTTTCATAGAATTCCACCAACTTGACTCAACCTGAGTACAACCCCATCATGTGACCTGCTGATGACTTGGGTAATGATTGGGTTGAGAGCTTAGAGATGAATGTAAGCTCTTTGAGATGTCTTGGGTAGACATTAACCTAGTCCAAGAACAACTTGCAATAAGTTCGCCAGTCCAGCCCTTTAGCAAAGGAGTACGATGACTGGGTACCTTCCATGTGGCGGCTAAATTTTCTGCCCCAAAAGGTCTATATGTTCAGCAGTCTCCACAATCTCCTATATCCACGTGGTACATTTCCACTCAGAGGCCCTATGTGGCAACAGAAAGCTCAGCCTTGCAGGTTCAGATTTAAACTTTCAAAATTCAACCTTTGTTAGGGAAAACCCAATACAAATGTATAGGCTTGACATAGACTCAAGCCCTGATTACCTAGCTGACGTAGAGGGTGCTCAATCTGAATATTACCTTTCCAGTTGCTGATGTCCGGTACCCTTCAAGTGTTTCTGGGGCAGAAAATAGACGGATTGCATCCTTGATAGTATGAACAGCTTCTGGAAAAATATCAAGATGAAGTAAGAGGAATGGCTGAACTGTGGCAGAGGCCATGTTACCTAAAGCAGACAAGAAAATTTAAAATAAGATTATAAAAAAACAAAAGCTATATTTTGTATCACATCCATTTTTCTTAAGCATCAGTTCCAATGGTTACCGTATCAATTCCCATGAATATAGATAGATGCTTTTAGCAAAAAAGAAAAAGAATATGGATAGATGCATTTTTTCCTGGGGGGAGGGTGTTAAAGGATGGATACTTAATAGATTGATATTAGATTTAGCTTAGCTGGCATTAAGATCCCCATTAAAAGAGGAGATTTGCACATTCCAAGGGAGTTGAAAACCCCCACCTGATAAATAAAAAAAATGATCATGGGACATGGTTTTGGAGGTAAATGCTTCAAATCCCATGATGCTGATCCACTTCACCTGATTCAATGTAAAAATGATCAATTCCTGGCAGTTTGGATTCTGAATATCCAAGTTCTTTTCTGATTTACTTGAGAAATTTCCAAGATGGCCTTTTTGTCATTAGATCCAAAAAATCTAGACGAGACAAAATAAATAAGAAACAGCCAGAAACTTTATTTTTTTCCAATAAGAAAATTCTTAAACGATGAGTAAGAAACCCCAGATGAAAGGACATATAAAACTGAATGAGATATAAGAAGCAGAAACCATGAATGACTGGGTGTTATTTAATCTGGCTAAAAACCGAAAAGATAGATATTCTACATGCAACTACTATTTATTCTTTTTATAGAAAGTCAATAAAATGCTGCAATACAAAAACATGTTAAAAGGTCCATGGAAATGGTTTATGTGGTACACAGAACAAACTCAACAAAGTAAGCTGAAGAACTACGAAAAATTCTAACATTGATGCATTGAAGAATGAAAGAGATTATTAGGCCTACCTCTCGCCTTCACAACACTTCTCAGTTGTCCCCCAAAAATTGCACTCAATTCAGATCGAATGAAACTTTGTGTTCTTGTAACTGCAGATTTGTTCTTTGGTCCAACAGTCGCCCAGTCATCATCTTCTGCAAACGAAATCAATGATGATTTACCACCATTTAAGTTTGAAACACCTTTAAGCTTGAGTAACTCATCATGCATTTGATCCATGACGAAACTTAGAAACTCTTGAGCATCTTCTTGTCTGGGGGCACAAGAGGACAAGGATGTTTAATATCCAACTTCAATAATACCAGTATGGCAAATACATAATAGGGATATATATTCTAGCACAAATAAATTATAGTCTTTTAGATAGTTTGTGCCCCTCATTTTAACTTGTTGGGTATGTTTAGATTTGATAGCATTTGTAGGTTTGCTAATCTTCTTTCACTTTGTATTTATTTATTTCATGTGAATATCCACTCAGTCAACTGATGAACAGAGAAGTAAAAATATGTTCACTCAAGAATTTTATGAATGACATACATATCTATCTCCGACAGCAACAGAGGGCTTTGATTATCATCTGCATTGTACCATCCAAAGGGGGAAAAAAAAAGAGATAGTTACTAAACCTGTTGTTCACTCTTTCTATGAGTGTAGAGTATCAATGAATATTTTATTGAGGAAAAGCTAACGATCAAAGCCAAGGATTAAAGTATCGGTATCGGTCGCCGTATCGGTCGGTCAAAATTAAGATAAGTATCGGAGGGTATCGTATCGTATCAAGATACATTAAATTTCTGGGACCACCTAAACTAGGGATAGTGGGAAAGGACAAGTTTTGAACAAGAACTCTGCAATAGTGAGTTAAAAAAAAAAAAAAAAGGAACTCCACAACAGTGCTTTGTTCCACCAATGGTTCAGAAAAGTGAATCAAATAAGTTAAACGTGCCAATTAAGTACAAACCTTGGCCTTCCTGATATACTATCTGGCACATCTGGTGTAAAGTTTTTAAGAATGGGTTCAAACATGGTGGGACTGAAAGGCCTTCCAGTCACAAGAACAACTGCATCTTTCTTCTTCAAGCTTGAATCAGAGGGCATGTCAAAGTCGGAGATGAACTCAACAAATGCATGTAATGTTGGGAAGCCAATCTACAGGGGCAACCAAAGTTCATGATGAGAACCGTAAAAATGTTAAAACACAACCGGTTGTGCAAATAACTACTAATCCTACATTTTAGTCATATAGGAAAACAAGTACACTGACACCAAATAATGGACATTATGGACATTATATGAATGTTATAAAAAATAAAAACCTTGGGAATATCATGAGATCTTAATTCCTGCAAAAGCCAAACAAAAGGAGAACAAGATAGAAGAGCTTGTAGTGTTGCATTGAGAAAGCATAGATTCCCCAAATTGATTAATCCCCGTGGCAATAAATTTCTAACAGCTGCAGTAGGCCCATCAATGGCCTTCTGGAGAGTCTCTTTTGAAGCCAGAACTGATGATGTATCAACAACTGTTGCATTTGGAGTAGAGTTTGTTATACTGGGTAAGTTATTATCTTCCGATTTTCCACCATCAGGACCATGCAGTTTTGAGCTGGTTGATTGCTTTGGAGGAGTAAATTCATCTTGAGAGACACATAAGGAAGATAAGTCTACACTAGTTTTTTCAGTTTCTTTTAACATGTCACTTGGAGGAAAACGATTTGAGGAACTATGGGCACTTCCATTTTCTTTTACACTTCCTGAAACTCTTTGGGAAGCAGTATTTGTTGTCTTCACAATCTTGGTTAGACCACCCTTTATAATATGTTTTGGTGGGTACAAATTTGCTGAACCTTTTGGACAATAGTTCTCTTTGGGTTTACCATTGAAACCATCTGAGGACTTTACAGTCGCAAAATCTAGAGAACCAAATTGCAGGCCCTTATTTTCCAAACGATGTACAGTCTTCTTTGCTGACTGCTGTTGGAATGATCGGGCCTCATCTTCAGTGAATGAACCAAATATCAGTACCTGTTTGAGTAACAGAACAGTTAAAACATGTCAAATCGTGCAAAAGGTGTAGTGAGCTGAAAACAGAGTTAAGTGGAACTTAAGGTGTATAACAAGATAAGTTCAACGATTTTATTCTCAGCTAATCACTAATAAAACGGTGAACAGTGACTCAAGAGATGAGAGTAACAACCACCGATTTTTCTAAATCCATGTTTCTTTGGAAATTACATCAGTAAGAATAACACTAAAAGAAAACTATGAAAATGAATCAAACAGTAACTAAATCATAGAGGGGGACTCGTGGTGGAAAATTATCAACCAAATACATATTAAGAGAATCCTTAAGCATCTTCAGAGAGTAATGTCCTAATCAGATTTTCCATCAGCCGGATATCTAATGGTGGAGCATGATCTCAACACTTTGAGGTGTCTTGATCTTAGAATTTGATTCTTAGATCTGTACTTTTATTATGTGGAGAAATCAGTAATAATATGGTCCAATAGCATAGGATAATATTTAAATAAATAACAGTCTTATTGTGGGCCCAGTGGTAGATATCAATTTAGGTGTTTGGTGGTTTTACTTCTTCGGTAAATCATGTTATATAAGTTAGTTGTTTTATTTATTAAGAACCCTATTGAAGTTTCCAATTTTAAAAATAAGTCAATTTAGTAAATAAAATTCATTAGTGGAGTCAGTTTCTTTTTGGTCTAAAATTCATAAGAGAGCACATTATCAGATTTGTTCGTTTCCTATTTCTTTCTCCCATTGTTCCCTCTCTCCTATATCTTCTTTTTGAATAGAATCTTCCTTCTCCTAATACCCATCGACCACCTATTTTCTCCCTTATATTCCCATTGCATCTTACCCTCTCTCTTCCTTTTTTCTCATCAATCCACCAAATCGACCCCTTAAATTCTGGTTGGATATTTCTTGATCAGAATCTGGAGTTTCTCATATTAATTCTGTTACTAAAAAAAAGGGGCGTACCCAGTACACAAGGCTCCCACATGTGCGAGGTCCGAGGGGGCAAGAGCAGCCTTACCTCGATAATGTCGAGAGGCTGTTTCAACCGCTTGACCACCAGGTGTTCTACTTTGCTTGCTGCAAGGAAATCTACATTACTACTTGTTTCCCAGTTCAACGCAGACCATCTCTTGATAATGGAAAAGTAATTGTTGCTTTTTTTTTTTTAATTAAAGAAGCGCATTGTTTGCTCACATGCTCACCATTAATCTTTCAAAAGGAAGTTGTAGCATAGTTTCATAGGCAGTTTAACATGTCCTAGAGAATTCTTGATGGGGACATCAAGACGTACAGCAGAAGAAAGAAGAAGACCCAACCTTCTTTGTGGTTGGAGGATTAGAAGAATGAATGAAGAATATTGAAAGAAAAAGAACTCCCCAACACCCCCCACGATTTCTCTCTCTGCCCTCTCCCTTTTCTCACCTCTCACTCTCGCCCCTCTTCTCTTTCTCGTTGTTCTCTCATCTCACCTCTCCCTTTTCACTCTCTGTCCCTCTCGGTACTGCTATACTGTTGCAGCCTTTAGTCACAACAGATTGAAGGCCATCTCATTCGTATAAGCTCCATCGGACTGCTGTTGGACACTTCATCATCAAGCTGGAACTTTTTTCTTCATCAAATAAGGTGGAATGCACCTCTGTTTTGGAAGACTTCGGTTTCTTCTTTTCTCCTCAGACTTCAGACAACAAGGAAGTAAGTAAAGAACCCCGCTTATTCTACATTCATTGGCTTCCCATTACCTCCATTAGTCCCCACTGAAATCTGAACATCTACCTTTTCTTTTTTTAAGCCAATACTTATTGTTTTCCCTAAAGAAAATTCTGCTGTTTTACCTTTCATTAGTTGGTTGATTTTGGGCATTGTTTGGTTTACTTAGTTTGCTTAATGTCTTGATAGACTCGTGCTAAACTTATCACATAGTTGCTGCCATGTTCCCTACCCCATATTCCCACCTGAAACTTGAGTGAGTTTATGTGCTTTTATTCTTAGACGATTATTGTTCATTGATACATTATTCATTAATCTCACTTTACTTGCATGCCAATCTTGTTTGCTGAGCTTCCCTTACCCTGTCCAACCCAAGCCCCTTGAGTCTACCCTACTTGGCTAGTTAACCTTGTAGGAAACCTAGTCACCTACGAACCCCCTACATCATTTTGGTATCAGAGCATGGTTTTGTCTAGGTTTAGGGTAATTAGGTACTGTTGTCCCTTGTTTACATGTCTTACCTTTCGAGGTCTAGTCTCCGTCACCATCTGTCCGTAGTCAAGTCTGAGCTAAGAAAGCGGTACCATATATTAGAAGACACCCTTTTCTTTCTTAAGTTGGCGGGACCAAATAACATTAGACGCTATTCCCTCCAAAAGCACATACTTGAGAGGGAGATTTTTGACCTCAAGATTGAAAGGGCTAGCTACTTGTCTCAATTGGAGATTCTGAGTAGACCTTGAGTCGTTGGTGGCAACCGTACCTTGGCTGCCCATCTCCTTATGTCCACTCGTAGTGGTAGAGCATACCAGGATATGTCTGACCCTCCTAAAGCCTCCACCCAATCTGAGCAACTGACTGAATTCATGAAAGCCGTCCAAGCCATACAGGAAACACAAGCTGCCCATCTCCAAGCCCTTACCGATAAGTTGGTTGCCCTCGAGACAAGTGCCCAAAACCCTGATGGATGGCAAGGCCGTAACACAACTGGCACTGAACCTAGGGGCAGAGGCCCTAACCCTGAGGAAGTAAATGAGAATAACCAGACTGATGGTTATGACCAGATAGGGGATAACTTCCAAGGCCTAAGGCGTGGTAGGGAACAGGGTAGGGGTCGAGACCCACATGGAGATGATGAGGATTATGAGCATCCTGATAGGGGCTTTGATGTCAGACGGATGATTAAGGTAGATGCCCCTACCTATGATGGTCAGATTGATGCTAAGATCTTTCTGGATTGGATCAAGCAGATGGATAGGTACTTCAATTTCTACTATATGCTAGGGGAAGTCCACTACCAATTTGCTAAGTTCAAGCTTCTTGGAGCTGCCCAGGACTTCTGGACAGACTTAGAGTACCAGGAGGACCACCTAGGACTTGAGCCAATCACTACCTGGGTAGAGATGCAAGAGCGGCTCAAAAGGGAATTCTTGCCTACCACTTATAGGCTCCAGTTGTTAAATGAAATGAATACCCTGAAGCAAGGAAAGTTGACTGTGACCGAATACATGAGCAAGTTCAATGAATTGAAAATTAGAAGCCGTATTCGGAAGGATGTTGAGCAGACACTATCCAGATTCCTTACCAGACTCAACTCCGAAATTCAGTCTCATATGGCACCCCACCTGGTGCAAGACGTTCCACAGGCCTTCAGGATAGCCCTTGAGGTGGAATCCTCTATGAGAACTTATTCTCAGAGGAAGAGCTACCAAGCTGGGGAGTCCTAATTTAGAAAACCACCCCAAGGCTCAACCGGATTCCCAAAACCCACTGCTGCACCACAGCGTCAATTTGACAACAAGGGTAAAGGAATTTTGGGAGAAGCACCTAAGAGTAGTGGGCAACAAAAGTGCTTCAAGTGTCGCGGGTTTGATCACTTCTCTAGAGAGTGTCCCAATAGGAATCTTTATGTCGGAGAGCATACCCTTGAAGAAGGTGATCAAGAGGGGTTTCAGGACCATGAGTATAAGGACCATAGACCTGATGAGACCATATCTGATGAGGACACCGAGGAGGCCGGTGACCTCAAGCTTGGCATTGTGCGTTGCATGGTCTCACAACCTAGGAGTACCGATGATTGGCGACGAGCTAATATTTTCATCACTTACACATGTCATCAAGACAAGAACTGTTGTGTCGCCATAGACAATGGGAGTTACATGAATGTGGTCGCCAAGAGCATTGTTGCTCAAATGGACCTCAAACTTGAACCCCACCCCAAGCCTTACAAGGTTGCCTGGGTTGATCAGTCCACCATTCCCATTAATCTGAGGTGTTTAGTTCCCCTACACTTTGCAGGATATAAGGATCGAGTGTGATGTGATGTGATGTCCTAGAGATGGATGTTGCCCACATCATCCTAGGTAGACCCTAGTTATATGATCGGGATGTCACCAATTACGGGAAATCTAACACCTATGTCTTTAAGTTCAAAGGGAAGAAGATTAGACTGACCACCAGTGCCCCTAAGGAAGTTAGGGTTCCAGAACACAAGGGAAGTACATCTAAACACACCCCCACCAAAACACTCAACATTTTAAATCAACAATTTGAAGGAGAGTGTCAAGAGTCAGGGGTGATTTATGCTCCAGTTGCCGTACAGAGTAATACTGATAGGTCACGCTTATTCACTGAGGCTCCTAGAGAAGTGCGACCCTTGTTGAGGAAATTCGAGAGGTTATTCCTTAAGGAACTACCTGATGAGTTACCGCCTATACGTGACATCTAGCACGCTATTGACTTAGTTATAGAATCCTCTCTCCCGAACTTACCCCATTACCGAATGAATCCCAAAGAACACGCCGACCTTAAATGGCAAGTGGATGAACTGCTACAGAAGGGATTCATTAGGGAAAGCCTTAGCCCATGTGCTATACCTACCTTGCTCACGCCAAAGAAAGATGGCACCTGGCGTATGTGTGTTGATAGTAGGTCCATCATAAGATCACCATCAAGTATAAGTTCCCTATCCCTAGGCTTGATGACATGTTGGATATGATGGCCAACTCTTCGGTCTTTTCGAAGATTGATCTCAAAAGCGGGTACTACCAGATTAGGGTTAGGCCTGAAGATGAGTGGAAGACAACCTTCAAGACGAAGGATGGCCTCTTTGAGTGGTTAGTCATGCCTTTTGGCTTGTCAAATGCACCTAGCATCTTCATAAGGATAATGAATCAAGTGCTTCAACCATTCATTGGTAAGTTCTTAGTGGTTTACTTTGATGACATCCTCATCTATAGTAAGTCCCTCGTCTTCCCACTTGGATCACTTACAGAAGGTTTTTCATGTACTCTTACAAGAGAAACTCTATGTCAACCTCAAGAAGTGCACCTTCATGAGTGATCAAGTCATCTTCCTAGGATTTGTTATGTCAACTCAGGGAGTATCTGCTGACCCTGAGAAAGTGAGAGTGATTATAGAGTGGCCTGAGCCAACTAATGTCCATGAGGTAAGAAGCTTTCATGGCTTAGCCACTTTCTACAGGAGGTTCATCTACCGGTTTAGTTCCATTATGTCTCCTATCACCGATTGCATGAAAAAGAAGGAGTTTCAATGGACAAAGAGTGCTACAAAGGCCTTTAATGAGATTAAGAAGCTTATGACTGAAGCTCCAATCCTACGCTTCCCAGATTTCTCTAAGGTCTTCAAAGTGAATTGCGATGCATCTGGTATTAGGATAGGTGGTGTCCTAGGACAAGAGGGCCACCCTGTTGCCTATTTTAGTGAAAAGCTTAATGAAGCTAGGCAACGATATTCCACATACAACAAGGAATTCTATACGGTTGTCCAATCACTGCGCTATTGGCGACATTACCTTTTACCGCAAGAATTCGTGCTATTCTCTGACCACCAGGCTCTGAGATACCTGAGTGCCCAAAAAAAACTTAACCAGAGGCATGCTAAGTGGATTGAGTTTCTCCAAGAGTACACTTTTGTACTCAAGCACAGACATGCTGTCGAGAATACTACTGCAGATGCACTGAGCCGGGTGAACATGTTCCTCAGTCGCACCAATGCTAGGAGTCGAGCTAATGTGCTACTCCAGACAATAAGTGTATAGGTTGTAGGGTTCGGGCGAGTCCAGGACAAATACCCCACCTGTTCTGATTTTAGTGAGCCGTTCACTTCCTTAAGTGAAGACAACCCGGTCAACCACTCGGGCTACCTACTTAGGGAGGGCTTCCTTTTTAAAGGAAGCAAGTTGTGCATTCCCAGGACTTCACTCCGAGATTTTTTGATCTAAGAATTGTATGCTAGGGGAGTCGCTGGCCATTTTGGTCTAGATAAGACCATTACCCTCATTGAAGACCGATTCTTTTTGCCAAGACTGAAGAGGGATGTTGCTAGAGTTGTGAGTCAGTGTAGGACATGCCAGACTGCCAAACAACGAAAGCAAAACACGGGTTTGTACACTCCCCTACCTGTTCCCCATTCCCCTTGGCAGGACCTTAGCATGGACTTCGTGCTTGGTCTACCAAAAACTTCGAGAGGCCATGATTCTGTTTATGTGGTTGTGGACCACTTCTCGAAGATGGCCCATTTCATCCCATACTCTAAGACCTCTGATGCATCCATAGTCGCCAGACTTTTCTTTAATGAAGTTGTCAAGTATCATGGGTTGCCCCTCACCATAGTGTCCGATAGGGATGTTAAGTTCACCAGTCATTTTTGGAGGACCCTATGGCGGATGATGGGCATGAAGCTCCGTTTCTCCTCCGCTTTCCACCCTTAAACCGATGGCTAGACCGAGGTTGTCAATAGGAGCTTAGGGAATTTATTACGTTGCCTCATAGGAGAACACCTTACCAGTTGGGATTGAGTACTTAGCCAGACTGAGTTTGCATATAATAGTTCTAAGAACCGTACCACTGGTCTGTCCCCCTTTGAGATCTGTTCAGGATACCAACCCCAGGCACCCATAGACCTTATCCCAGTCGTGTCTAGTTCCAGGACCTCCTAGTCAGCCGAGTCTTTTGCTCAGCATATACATGATTTGCATGTAGGTATAAGAAGACAAATAGCACTGAACAATGATTAATATAAGTCAAAGGCAAATGTGCAAAGAAGCTACAAGAGTTTCAAGACGGCGATATGGTGATGGTTAGAATTAAGCCGCAACGTTTTGTTAGGGGAAAAGAGAGCAAACTATATGCTCGTAGCACAGGTCCTTTCAAGATACTTAAGAGGATAGGTGCCAATGCTTATGTCCTTGATCTACCAGCTAGTATGGAAATCAGTAACATTTTCAACATGGAAGATCTTGTCTCATACCATAGTGCCTCTACCATTACCCCCTTTTACCCTGATGACCTTGAGGACTTCCCTTTCACCGTTGATGATATTACTGAACCAACCCAACCACTTCCCCCAACTTCCTTACCACCTGTACCTAAGGTCACGAGGAGAACTGAAGAAGTTGAAGAAATCCTTGATGAGAGGATTGTATCCACACACACTAGAGGTTCTAAAGAGTTCTTGGTCAAGTGGCGTGGATGTCCGGAAATTAACAACACCTGGATCACAATGCAAGAAGCCCAACAACTCAACCCAGACCTACTTGAATATTACATGAGCTTTAATTCACCGGAGGTGAATTCTTCCAAGCTAGGGAGAGTTGATGGGGACATCAAGACGTACAACAGAAGAAAGAAGAAGATCCAACCTTCTTTGTGGTTGGAGGATTAGAAGAATGAATGAAGAATATTGAAAGAAAAAGAACTCCCCAACCCCCCCACGATTTCTCTCTCTGCCCTCTCCCTTTTCTCACCTCTCACTCTTGCCCCTCTTCTCTTTCTCGTTGTTCTCTCATCTCACCTCTCCCTTTTCACTCTCTGTCCCTCTCGGTACTGCTATACTGCTGCAGCCATTAGTCACAACAGATTGAAGGCCACCTCAGTCGTATAAGCTCCATCGGACTGCTGCTGGACACTTCATCATCAAGCTGGAATTTTTTTCATCAAATAAGGTGGAATGCACCTCTGTTTTGGAAGACTTAGGCTTCTTCTTTTCTCCTCAGACTTCAGACAACAAGGAAGTAAGTAAAGAACCCCGCTTATTCTACATTCATTGGCTTCCCATTACCTCCATTAGTCCCCACTGAAATCTGAACATCTACCTTTTCTTTTTTTAAGCCAATACTTATTGTTTTCCCTAAAGAAAATTCTGTTGTTTTACCTTTCATTAGTTGGTTGATTTTGGGCATTGTTTGGTTTACTTAGTTTGCTTAATGTCTTGATAGACTCGTGCTAAACTTATCACATAGTTGCTGCCATGTTCCCTACCCCATATTCCCACCTGAAACTTGAGTGAGTTTATGTGCTTTTATTCTTAGACGATTATTGTCCATTGCTACATTATTCATTAATCTCACTTTACTTGCATGCCAATCTTGTTTGCTGAGCTTCCCTTACCCTGTCCAACCCAAGCCCCTTGAGTCTACCCTACTTGGCTAATTAACCTTGTAGGAAACCTAGTCACCTAGGAACCCCTTACATCAATTCTCAATCCAGTTAACCCTCCTTGACCTATTCTTTCAGTTGCAATAGTAAAGATCTCATAACCAGAGTTTTTTATTTTTTATTTTTTTAGGTGTGTTATGGAAGAGAAGCTTCACCAGTAGATGGAAGCTACAGTTTTTTTTTTAGACGGGTACACTATAGAAGGGGGGGAGGGGGAAGGTAATAGCCAGGAGACTCAAACTCGAGACCTCCTGGAGAGTATCGGCTTTGCGCACCACAACCTCACCGACTACGCTAGGCAATTGTTGATGGAAGCTACAGTTTGATACTGAAAGAAACCAAGTTTCCCCTACCATAAGTTTTTTGGGGAAAAAAATATTTTCATTTCCAGCAAACTCACTAGAAAATAACAAATTTAATGTGCAAAGGATGCCTGAATCAGTTTTACCATTTTAGACCACTAAGACAGAGCCCCATAACAATCTGTATACAGTATTATATCTACACATATGAAAAAAAAAAAGGACTTGTACAGAAATCATATGTACTAAGAATCAAACATATCTCAAAAATCATGTTTTCATCCCTAAACTTCTGACTCCACACAAACAACTTAAGGCACACACACACACAAGACAACTTAAGGCGTAAGAAGAGATTCCAGGGCTACATTGAACTTCAAGAGACAACACCTTCAACAAATCACTAAACCTACATGACTTCCAACCTCAGGTTAGACCAAAATACAAGCCAAATAATTATTAAGATACTTTAGAATAGAGTAGATAAATCACAATGGCCTAAAAGCTTCGCCATCAAATCAACCAAAATAATTAATAAAAACGCCTATTAGTGACATAGGATGAACTTGGAGTTGGAAACCACATAATTCATTTGCATGGAACTTGAATTCAAGATCAATCTTCTTAAATGGGTGCCCAGTTAATAAAAATTCATCCTGTGGTCATTCTACTCCACCTTTTTTACTACTCTACTCACCAGTCACCATGTAATTTCTCGCCAGATAAATAGCAACACAGATAAGCACAATCTAGAAAGTGCTCGTTACATAAAAGACCTACCATTGTTGTTTAAACAATAGGTCAAAAGAGCCAGAAACGGCCATCCTGATTTCTACTACTTGTTACCATTTAAAAAATTCACAGTATTAAGTTGTTTCTAGAGTATCTTCTTCAGGACAAACCTATGCTGGTTCAGAATTTGAACATTCCAGCCTTAAATGTCCCAATAGGATCAACTTAAGGAACTCCCAATGGTGTACCCAATACGTTTATTTCATTGATATTGATTTTCAAGAAGTATTCAGACTAAGAACTGTGGTGGAAACAGTCCTAATCCCTACATTGAACCAAATCAATGCAGGTATGAGAAGTACACATTGAATTACAGAACATCAAAATTCCAATATACATTTAAAAAGAAAAACCAAAAGGTAAAAGGAAAGAAAAACAAATATATACCATTACAGACCAAAAAAAGGGTGATGACAAGGGTTGGTTTGTTAAGTACCTTATCAGTCATCTTTTCTGTAGAAAGGAAGCAATGAAAACAAAACCCTCGAATTTTTGGCGATCGAACACGAAAAAGAGCCGTCTTGGAGAGGAACTATAAACAACTAGGGTTGGTAACCTAGTTCCGACGAGAGGAGAAGATAGCGAGAGGTCGACGGGAGACATGACATGAGAAGAAACGAATAAGGGAAATAAGAAACAGGGCATTTAATAAAAGGCTCCTCCCTTTCGCCCTGAAGCAGCTGACAAGGGGAGCTGCTGGTCGAAAGGAGCATCGACTGCAAAATATTAGAAAGGATGCCTTGGCTGAGTGAGAGAGAGAGATGGAGGCAGGGGGAAGAGGGAGAAAGTGGGTATTGGTTGATTTGTTATGACCACGCTGCCGTTCAGAGAACCCTTTCCCGTTAAAAAAAAAAA
>NC_056565.1:5851318-5879589 GCF_013358625.1 Macadamia integrifolia
AAAAAAAAAAAAAGAAAGAAAGAGAGAAATACACGTTAAATCAAATAATATATGAGATCCACATAATTGATGAAGAAAGAGAATATAAGATTTTTCATGATGTAGAAATATTCTTTCTCCAATGGTGATGTGATTCATGATTAGAGTCTTGTGTTTATTGGTGACGAAGGAAAACTTGGTCCAAATCAAAATAGAAGATAAATTATTTTGATCATATGATGAGAATAAACTGGGACACACTTATTATTAATTAATAACATATTGATACTATATTTCAAAAAGGTGGGGGTGAGAGGGGATTGGGGTACAAAGGTCGAATCGACAATCTTTCCTTTGACTTATGCTAGAGTCTAACTGCCTAATTGCCTACCATTGAGCTTAAGTTCATCTCAAATCCTTTTCCTCTGTTGTTTCCCTTACAACTAGACAATCAAAAACAAGAAAATGTGAACTACAAGGTGGAGGTGGAACACTGAAAATGTCTACTGTGCCAAGTTTGAATTTAATCCAATGATTTTTTTTTAAGTTTTATAAGTAAAGAAAATGCTGAATTATTACAAAAGCTGGAAAAGCGGACGATTAACTACTTTACATTTCTAACACACATCTTTGGAACAATTATTGCAATTACATCGAAGGGATGTGTAATACGTAGTGGGCTAAAGACAATTGAATAAGAGTCTCCTAATTTTGAGGTGTCTGAGACAATGTGCCCTTTACAACTGTGGCTTGCAAGCTCTAAAGTTTTATAGTCAAAGAGTAAAATTACCAATGCCTTTGGTTGCACCAATGCCTTTGGCTGCTTCAATGGTCAAAATCTTATATTGTACCTTGAGAATCAGGATTAAGTATTGATACCTCAAAAACCTAAAAAAATAGTCAAGAGTAAAATTACACCACTGGTTCAAGGTGAGATCCATTGATGTGTTTCCTTTAATATCTATTGATAAATATGTTTATTTTTTTACTAACAAGGAACCCTTGAACCTGTCCGATTTTACAGTTTAAGTCCAAAAGTAAACCCCAGTTACATCAACCACACCTAATAATAAATATGTTACAGATTACAACTAAGTTCTTGAAATAGGTAACAGTGCTAAACAATAAAAGATTGAAATATTTTTTTTTTGGTAAAAGAAATAATGCAACCTATGATTCTTGTTCTTCTTTGAAGATCATTTAAACCATGAGAATGTCTTCCTCTCTTCTGAGAATACCTGCATGAGAAAGTAGAGTCCATAGGTGTGTCAAAAACTCTCCACCATTAACCAACTGTTCTGCATGGCTAGTAGCATTATCAGAGGGAGCTAGAAATAGAATCATCTCTGCCCAAAAATCTGCCAAGACCTTCCACCTTAGCTCCTGATCTCCTATGTCCATCAGTTCCTTCGCAAGCTTAACACCCATTGCTGTTATTGTTTTGGGATCAGTTTCACCTTTCTTCATCATCTCCTCGTACTTCTTTTTCCTTCCCTTGCATCCCTTAAGAATCTCATTGACTTCTTCAACTACTCGATCGAAAATGAAATGTATAACATAAAAGTGATCAGGCAACAGATTTGGAACAGAAGCCACTAGATAGGAACAGTAGTTTGATATGCTACTAGCGACTCGAAAATGAGGATTTACTTCTCTTCCCCCTTGCTGTGATTGCAAGGGTGCAATCTCACAAAGGGTGGTGGCAATGTGCCAAACCAGAATACAATGAGTGTGTGTCTCAAGTTGACATGCCCAACCAAGGTCACTGTCTACTCTGTTTTGTTGCAGAGAAGCTAACCCATTTGATAAGAGCCTGCCATTAGCTTTCAGAGACTGAAGAACAGCTTTCTTCACATCCATGTGCAATTTGATCCGGTAAACTGAAAAACCTTTAGTAAGCTGATACACAAGTGTGGAAGTGAGACTATGATCTAACGGCTTAGGGGGGTTGTGATGGTAAGATAGAAGAAGTGAGTACTGACCCAATTGCCGGGTCCATGGCTTCAAATTAAAACATCGTCGATGCCGCCGATGGCAGAAGAACTGAACCACCTTCTCCAGAAACTTGTTTGAATGATTACTGATGTATTTGCAGACCCAAACCACTGTAGCCCAATCTGAAAAAAGAAGGGATAAGAGCTGCAAAAACTGCATGACAGCAATGGAGAGAACTACTACACGAGTGACCAAGACATCAAGGTTGGTCCCTGAAGAGGTAACAAGAGTCACAGTATCTTCTGGTGGTTGATAATTATCAAGGGTTGAGACTGCTATCCAACTGCTAGCTACAACCATGATGATCTCAATGGCCTTATAAGTTGGAAATCCAAAAATGAAGATAACAGGGTACTTGGTGTAGAAGAAGTCATAAAGGAATGCAAGCTCTACCTCAATGACCCTGAAGGTTCTTTCAGGATCATCTAGAAGCCCATCCCGGACAAGTCTCCATGTCTTATCAAGGCTGCTCTCTACAAAAGGGTACCCTGCAAATCTCCGGCGAAGAAGCTTGACCAATGCATAGGAGAGGCAAATATCCTTCAATCTCCCATCAGGGTCCCCATTGTGCTTCAGAAGTCTCCCCTCACATTCCCATACCTTTTGAACTGTTACAATTTCAGGATCCATTTTTAGCCTCATCTGGTATGTTGGTGGCTCAACTGTCACCATGCTTTGTTTCTCTCCCCTGATTAAGTAATGGTAACCCTTCATTTGGGTTGGATCTATCTCACTGTCTTTGCTCAGTTCAGGTTCACAGGTCATGAAGTCTGCAACCAATTTGGTGTATCTTACCAACCCAAACTTTCGACTTGCAGATGCATAAGATGCTATTCTCTCACCAGCCTTACACATACTTAGAACCCAAAGGAGCCAAAGGGGTACCTTGAACTTTGTTTCTGCACTGTACTTGGCAATTAGCCAGCTGACCCAGAACGTCTGAAGAAGAATCTCACTATAGTGCCTCCATCTTTGCTCATTGTCTTCAAGGCTGTAGGCAGAGATGGAGTCAGCACTGCCAAGGACAATGAGCAAGAACACAGCCCATACGGTGAATAATTCATTGTGGAAGGGAGCAGATTGCATCAGCCCTACAGCATAGGATATGAGAGAATAGGACGTCACATAAGCTGCCCAAATGGAAAGCCTTACTGCTGAACCATAGGATCGACGCCTGAATGAGCCAAATACTATAAGAAAGGCAAGAAGGGCTGCTGTCAGGCACACAATAACTTCAATACGTGCTAGTCTGCCACGAGGGTTGTCTTTGCCCTCTATCAGAACCGTGGTAACGTTCCCAAGCGCAAGCGTCATATCTGTCTTGTCTCTCTTGTTGTGGAAGACGAGAGGAGCGCAAGCCAAATGCAGAACCTTAGGCTCTCATAAAGAAATGCTTTAGTCCAATCTTTTAGAAGAGGAGTAGAATCAACCCCCATTTGTGGATAAAGCCATGGGGTTTGAATGGAGGTTGGCCTTTCTTTCAGAAGCCCTTTTGAGTCGAATCATGGATTATGACACAAGGTTTGAATGGAGGTTGGCCCTTCCTTATCCGTCCTCCTTAACCAGAAAAAGAGAGACCAGTAGGTGTCTGAGATTATCCTGCAAGTATTTAGTGGGCAATCAGTTCAACTGGAGATGGTGGGTTTGAATTTTGAAAGCCATCACATTGGAATTGTCTATTACAGGCGCTCGAACACGGCTTTACTGTGGGTGGAGGGAAACTTGGCCCTACATGACGTCCATATATAGTTACATACCCTTTTCAGTTTTTCTCTAATTCTATTCACTGCATTTACCCATTGGCCGCAACTTCGGTTTCATCCAGAGTATGTAGCATTACAGATGCTCTTTCCTACCCAATCATTGGAGGCTGTGCGTGTGCGTGTGCGTGTCAATTCATAAGCGACATTATTTATAGATGTTACAGTATCATTGGTTCAATATGATGTTACAGCAATGTCAACTACAGTAAAAGGCCAAGTAGAAAGAAACTTTTCTTCTCTGTTTTGATAGCTTGGATAATTACACTGCAGATATAGTAACCATTGCAGAACCATTCCAGTACTAGAGCAAGTGCAAGCATTAGGATCCGGATCCTTTCCAATGCATCAGACGCCTGGGAGGACTCCGGCATGCATGCACCCCTAGGTCTGACCAGCTGTTCGATACAAGTTGGGCACGTTGGAGAGGATCCTGATGCCTAGCATTACACCAGACAATACAATGCATAACCCATAAAAAATGTACTTTAAAGGAGATGTGACTGTATGGGACAATCACCAGTTATGCACCTAAACTGAGAACAAAGCAAAAGATCACTAGAACCAGAGACTACTTGGAAACCGCCAGGGTGAAGGAAGTAGCCACTAAAGCATCAGTTGAGGAGCATCCACAACCCATACAACAGGATCAGCAAGAACCAATGAACACCCAGCAGAAACAAGCAGCATGTTTGGTGAGAGCTTCAGCAATGATACTGCTCCCTAAAGCAATGGTGTATGATGACATCATGTCCAAAAGTGATAAAGATATTCCCAATGAATGGTCTCAATCTCACAATCAAGAATCTTCTGCTTTGTAGTGCTGAGTCAAGAAGAGCAAAATCAATTTCTAATATTAATAGGCAAATGCCAATTTGGCACGCAACCAATTCAGAAAAATAGTTTTTTGTGTCAAAAAAAAAAGGATTAATCACCCAAACATAAACTTTTGACACCACGAAAAGCATCCATACTTGTATCCCGAAGATTTTCTAGGGCTGATCCACTCATTTTTCATTTTTGTCAGCTTTATACAAAAGAAACTATAATCCAAATCGAAGACCAGCGTCCTGGAGGCTTATTCTGAACCCAATGGCAATGTGCCTTATGATAAGCCAGAGTCAAAGAGAACCACACAGAAACAGAAGAGGTCATCAACATGCTCAAACGGAGAACTATTTTAAGAAAGCTGTTGTTTCTAGAAGATGTAGGAAGAGAGAAATAAACATATATGCCTGAGGCATAACCAAATCGAAGCCCAGCGTCCTGGAGGCTTATTAATAACCCAGTGGCAATGTGCCTTATGATAAAGCACAGTCAGAGAGAACCACACAAAGACAAGAGAGGATATCAACATGCTCAGCCGGAGATCTGTCTTCAGTAAATGTAGGAAGAGAGGAATGAACATATGCCTGAAGATTAGCCAACCCAAAGATCAAATTTACTTCAATCAACCTGAGAAGAAACAAATGGGAGTCTTGACTTCAATCCTCTAGCAAAATCAACATGAGTTCTGAAGCACTCCATCAAGAAGTGAGCCGTGTTTTCCAGTTGTCGTGGACAGTTAACCTGGTCTGGTCAGAAACAACCACAACGAAAAAATTGACCAGGCGATGCAATAGTTTTGCAAGTTCCCTGCCAATGAAAGGATGATTGAGGGCTTATCTCCAGATATCTGAGTTTCCATAGAGTATAAAAGCAGACCATGCGGTGAATAGATGAAAAAGAAAAGCAGAGTTGATGACACCAAATTTGTAAAGCTCCAAAATCTGGGGTTCAGGACACCTAGATCAGGCACTACTTAAACCAGACCAGACCAAAATTGGTGTTGATTTGGTTATGATTGGGAAAGCCAACCCATTTAAGACGAGTTGGTATTACGGTTAGTCCTTGGGATACAAAATGACCCACAACTGACTACTTACATACCTTTCAAGTTTATTTACGTGGCAAAATTAAAAGATGACGACAGCAAAGAACTAAGCTCATTCCTGGAGGTCATGTATTAAGGCTGTATTTGGTTGCTTTCTTGGAGGTGGAGGAGGAGGAGGAGGAGGAGGAGGAGAAGGACGAGGAGGAGGGGGAGGGGGGAATAAGAAATTTCCTTCACCTATTGTTCTGTTGAAACAAGAAAATCAAGAGAAAGTATATGACAGATTCCACCATTGTTGGTTGGTCTCTAAGAATTGCAATTAGCTAGTTAGTTATTCCACACTTTGTTGGAGGGAAAGAAGAAGTCGGGCATGACCAATTTTCTCCCGAACTTTCTTCTCCCTGCTTTTTCCCACATAATGGATGAGAAACGTAAGTATGGATACCCATACCCAAAAAAAGTAGTCACTTTTTCCCTTCATTTACTCTCACCCAAGCAACCAAACACAACATAAATGTTAGTATGGCATTTTCATAGAATTCCACCAACTTGACTCAAACCTGAGTACAACCCCATCTTGTGACATGCTGATGACTTGGGTAGACATTAACCTAGTCCAAGAACAACTTGCAACAAGTTCGCCAGTCCAGCCATATAGCAAAGGAGTATGATGACTGGGCACCTTCCATGTGGCGGCTAAATTTTCTGCCCCAAAGGGTCTATTTGTTCAGCAGTCTCCACAATCCACCACATCCATGTGGTACATTTCCACTCAGAGGCCCCATGTGGCAACAGAAGCTCAGCCTTGCAGGTTCAGATCTAAACTTTCAAAATTCAACCTTTGTTAGGGAAAACCCAATACAAATGTATAGGCTTGACATTAGACTCAAGCACTGATTACCTAGCTGACGTAAAGGGTGCTCAATCTGAAAAGTACCTTACCACTTGCTGATGTCCGGTGCCCTTCAAGTGTTTCTGGGGCAGAAAATAGATGGAGTGCATCCTCAATAGTATGAACAGCTTCTGGGAAAATATCAAGATGAAGTAAGAGGAATGGCTGAACTGTGGCAGAGGCCTTGTTACCTAAACCAGACAAGAAAATTTAAAATAAGATTATAAATAACAAAACTATATTTTGGGCCTGTTTGATAACGTTTGAAGAAACACGTTTCTGCCGTGTCTATAGAAACGGAACAAAAAGCGTTTGATAAAACTGTTTCGTTTCACTTGTTTTCAGAAATAGAAATTGAAATTTCTACCTATTTATGGTTCAAGAAACGAACCTGGAAACGACTCGTGGCCATTCTTTCACTGGTTACTATCGACTTCCAGAAACATGACTTATCAAACACCTTCAATTCCGTTTCTGTTTCTAGAAACGGAAATTTCTGTTTCAACCGTTTCTTGAAGCAGAAACGGCAGAAACGTTATCAAACGGGCCCTTTGTATCACATCCATTTTTCTAAAGCATCAGTTTCAATGGTTACCATATCAATTCCCATGAATATGGATAGATGCTTTTAGCACAAAAATATATATATATATATATATATATATGGATAGATGCATTTTTTCCTAGGGGGTGGGGGTGGGGAGAGTGTAGGGTGTTAAAGGATGGATGCTTAATAGATTGATATTAGATTCAGCTTAGCTAACATTAAGATCCCCGTTAAAAGAGGAGATTTGCACATTCAGAGGGAGTTGAAAACCCCCACCTGATAAAAAAAAATGATCATGGGACATGGTTTTGGAGGTAATGCTCCAAATCCCATGACGCTGATCCACTTCACCTGATTCAATGTAAAAATGATCAATTCCTGGCAGTTTGGATTCTGAATATCCAAAATGAGCTTAAGTTCTTTTTCATTACTTTATATGAGAAATTTCCAAGATGGCCTTTTTGACATTGGATCCAAAAAATCTAGATGAGACAAAATAAATGAGAAACAGTCAGAAACTTTCTTTTTTCTTAATAAGAAAATTCTTAAAAGATGGGTAAGAAACCCCAGATGAAAGGACATATAAAACTGAATGAGATATAGGAAGCAGAAACCATGAATGACTGGGTGTTATTTAATCTGGCTAAGAACCGAAAAGATAGATATTCTACATGCAACTACTATTTATTCTTTTTATAGAAAGTCAAGAAAATGCTGCAGTACAAAAAAATGTGAAAAGGTCCATGGAAATGGTTTGTGTTGCACGGAACAAACTCAACAAAGTAAGCTGAAGAACTACGAAAGATTCTAACATTGATGCATTGAAGCATGAAAGAGATAATTAGGCCTACCTCTCGCCTTCACAACACTTCTCAGTTGTCCCCCAAAAACTGCACTCAATTCAGATGGAATGGAACTTTGTGTTCTTGTAACTGCAGATTTGTTCTTTGGTCCAACAGTCTCCCAGTCGTCATCTTCTGTTAATGAAATCAATGACGATTTACCACCATTTAAGTTTGAAACACCTTTAAGCTTGAGTAACTCATCATGCATTTGATCCATGACGAAACTTAGAAACTCTTGAGCATCTTCTTGTCTGGGGGTACAAGAGGATAAGGATGTTTAATATCCAACTTCAATAATACCAGTATGGCAAATACATAATACAGATATCTATTCTAGCACAAATAAATTATAGTATTTTAGATAGTTTATGCTCCTCTGTTTAACTTGTTGGGTATGTTTAGATTTGATAGCGTTTGTAGGTTTGCTAATCTTCTGTCACTTCTTATTTATTTATTTCATGTGAATATCCACTCAGTCAGCTGATGAACAGAGAAGTAAAAATATGTTTCACTTAAGAATTATATGAATGACATACATTTCTATCCTCCGACAGCAGCAGAGGGCTTCGATTATCATCTGCAGTGTATCATCCAAAGGGGAAAAAAAATAAGAGATAGTTACTAAACCTGTTGATCACTCTTTCTAGGAGTGTAGAGTATCAATGAATATTTTACTGAGGAAAAGCTAACGATGAAAGCACGCCATTTCATTTTTTTTTTTTCTTTTAAAAAGGAGAATTGACTCCAAGCAATAGGATTCAAGATACATTATAAGTTAAAACTTAGCATATGCACAGTTCAAAATCGCATCTCATGGAATCCACTTAAAATTGCTATCCTTTGCTTATATCTCAAATCCAACTTTGGCAAGTAGATTTGCTTCAGAAAAATAAAGTTACAAACCTAATTTTATTTTTCATTAGTGTGTTAAGGGCACTAAGCCATCATTACATATTAGATATAAACTACAGTTCCCATGGAAGAAAAACTCTCTAATAATATCACCATAGAAATAAAATTCAGAAAGATCTCCATATTCATAGAGAGCAGTGATGTTGGCATTCAACTTTTGATATGTGAGCAGCTCCTCTATAATGTCAGGAGTTGCCAAATTATTCACCTTTACCAAAACTTAGAAGTACATTTTTGTCGCAGAAGAAACACTCACCATCAGATGCTTTCAGTCATTTTGATTACCAAATTCATCTTCAAGCCCATACAGAAGCTTCCTATAAGTGTAGCCATCCATAAGATCCTTCTCTTGCCACTCCTTCAACAACCTCATGGCGTCTGCAACCCTTCCTTGCCTGCATATCTCATTCAGGATAGTCCGGTATGTTATGAAATCTGCCAACTTTTGCCTCTCAACCATCTCCCACAAAATCCTTACAGCCTCCTCAACCTCACCACCAATAGCCAGACAATTCACAAGGGAGTTGTATGTCTTACTGCTTGGAACAAACCCCTTGTCCTTCATTTCGCCATACAACTCTTTTGCATTATTTGTTCGGCCTTGTGCGCAAAGCCCATGGATCAGATAATCATAGGAATGCAAGTTGGGAAGGAATTTATAAACCGTACCCATTTGATGGAATATTCTAAGAGCATCATTGACATGAAGGGAATTAACATAACCTCTGATCATGGCATTCAAAGAGAAAATGTCAGGTTCAATCCCATCATTGACCATTTGCCTGAAGAGGCTTCTTATTGTGTCCATGTAGACGTGGTTTATATAAGAATTCCTCCCCCTACCCAAAAGTGCCGTAAAAAGCAGATTGTAGGTGATACTAGAAGGCCTGCACCCCAGATCTCTGCTCTTCCTCATGTGCTTGTACACAGTGATGGCTCTTGACAATTTCCGAGCTTCTGTGAAGAAGTATATCATTGTATTAAAAAGAGATTCCGAGCCCATATCAGAAACAGCAAGAACTTGATTAACAACATCATCCATTTCTTGGTACAATTTGGCAGAGCCAAGCTTTTTGATTGTGATGTGGTACGTCGAGACTTCATGTCTGAACCTGTGTTGTTGTGAAGCCCAATTGAAGAGTTCAAGACAGACCAGAGGATCTTCCTGGAGGGTTATGACATTGGAGAGGTCTTCTGGAGTGAATCTCGGTGGGAGTTGAGATACTGACTGGTGAAACTGAGCTTCATTGAGGGTTGGTTTCTGGACTGTTTTTGAATTCTTATGCCATCTTTTCCCCACGGATCTCAGTGACGCGTAATTGGAATGCGAAGAATAGAAATACAGGGGGTAGCATTTAGGGTTAAGGAACATGTTTGCAGATAATTTGGTACTTGCTTTCCACTGGGTTTGAGCTAAATTGCTAAAGTTCTCAAAGGTGTTACCATTTGGATGAGTATGGCAACCATGATTGCAGAGAAAAGGGTTTCCTGCGCTTGCCCCATTTTCCGCTAAGTGGGTCGGAATTGATTTTGAAACTAAGGTTCTGCAGGGGAAACGAGAACGGAACATTGTGATGGAAGGATCGGATCAAAATCGTCTGCAGTGAAGAGATTTGGCGGAGAGTGGCAGTGACCTTTTCAATGACCGTAAGATCCTCGTTAGATTTATTTTTCTTCATTTCGCTCCATTTGACCTACATCATGTGATCCACCGGTCTAATTTGTTGACCACCCGAACAGGGTTAGAACCCTAAAGAGAACATCGAACGAAAGGGCTCCCTGTTTCGCCCTTTTCTTCCTCCTCTCTCTTTGAATTTCGAAAGAAACAACTGCAGTTAGCGTCGTCCTGATCAGTCATCTTCTTCCCTTCATCTTCCTCTCTCATTCGAACTTCGAGAAACTCGCCGTGGTCATCTTCCTCTTTGCAAACTTGTCGTGGTCATCTCCGTTTCTTACTCTTCTCTAGAATGAAGAGAACATCAGTAACCGCCCCTTCGAAGGACTTCATCTGGGTTCGAGCTTAAAAGAGATCATGGGACAAAGCTCCTACAACTCAAACTAAGATACCAAGAAGAGCGCTATAACTCAAATCCCAGATCGCAAATCACTTACACTTCTCCAAGCAATAGAGGGCAACCATAGAATAAAAATTACATAAGATAGTTCTACATCCAATTCTTAAACTGAGAGGGTGAACGCCCAGGTCAAAAGCCCATATCTGATTCCCCCAGGTAAAACAAAGTTCAACAAAGGCATTGGAGTTGCAGAAACTCATATCTGATTACGATCGCAATGAATAAATTGAAAAACAAGGAGAGACAAAGTCCTAACTTTTGCAAGATGAGTAAATATATTTTTTGTGGGCATTTATGGAAAAATGTGGCTCTCACCCAGTGGCAGGTTAGGGTTGAAATCGTCTGCAATTCTGATCTCATACAATTCTGTGTAATACCATCTTCAGATGGTGACACGTGTATTGATACCAATACAATGGTCCAGATCTGGTACAACTAATAAAACATTAAATCAGTGAAGAAGCATTTAAATCATATCTGGACCATTACATTTGTATCAATACACGTATCACCCCCTAAAGGTGGTATTGCATGGAATTGTATGAGATCGGAATTGTAAACGATTTTTTTCCGCCAGGTTAAATGTCATCCAATCTGGAATTAGGGAGGGGAATTTATCATTTTACCCAGATAAGAGGTGGAGATTATGGCAGTCTTCCTCTTTTCAGGACAGTTTCACTGTTTCATTCCTTTTGAGGGGGTTTAATAGTGTGTTAAGTTTCATTATTAGGTTTTACCAAAAAAAAATTAATTTTCATTTTTTGGTAGAAATTATTGGGATTCTCCGTTCACAGGTTTACTGGTTTTTCTGGATTGCAAATAAGAGGGATATCCTTGATTAAGAAAAAAGCTCATATGGTCATCCTTCACAAACATGTACTCTTAACTAACTATGATTTTTTTTTTTTTAAATGTGTTTTTTATAATTGGTACCTTTTAGTATTATTATGCTATATAAAGCTCAATTTATGTAAAAACAAACTTTTCATTGCTATAAATTAATAATCAAATATCACCTACTAAATAATATTTTCCATTCATAATTCATGGTCTCTTTTCTACCCAACAAAAAAAAAAAAAAAAATTCATGGCATCTTTGTAAGTATTAGCACAACAATGTGATGGGACTCGTGATAGTGGTAAATGAAAATCTGGACACACTCTATTATAATATTAGGAATTATTTGTTAATGGGCAATAGATTTACATGTGCAGTTTGTATGTAGTGACATCTCCCATGTCAAGCCAATAGATGCATGAGAGGCGGAGTGTCATGATTCATATAAATGAATTGTGATGTAGGCAAATAGTTATATATAATTAATTAGTTATATAGTAAGAAACAGAGGATAATTAATTAGTTATAGATTGTAAAATATACCATGAAATACTTGGGAGGCATAATCATGTAATAGGAAAATGGGAAAATGAGGAACACATTGTCGGTTGTGTGTGCCTTCTCACATTCTCTTTTCTCTATTCTCTTGACTAAGTAAGCCTATTTTTATACAAATCGTGATGCATTCTCTTTCACGAGCCCATTGGCTTAGCGTGAGAGATGCCCATATGCACAAACACAATGTAGATCCGTCCCCATATTATATACGAGGTGCATAAGGATACTTAATACAGAGAGAATCCAATTTACAATTAAATATAAAATATATAAAACTTGAATTAGTCAATTAAAACTATAAAAATAAATAAATAGTGATAAGGATGATTTCCTTTTAACATTCTATAGAGAGATTGCTTCATTATGAAGGGCTAAATTTATTGATTTCAACAAGATTTTCCCTAAAAGAGGGCAATAAGTTGGCATGTATAGGAGACAGAAGAAAAGTACAACAAAGAATACACCAATAAAGATAAAACACATAAGCACGAGGGTGAGGAGAGGAGAGAGAATAAGGCTTGTAAGATACATGCTTATTTTATAAGTATATTAATAGACTTATTTTGGGATGATTCCAAGTCAAGTGGGTGTAGTAAAGTTTACGATTTAGCACATCTAATAGTATTTCTAATGGAACTCCTTTATGATCACTCCCCCCAACCTACACTATGCATAAAAAAACAAATATTATAAATCCCATAATTTTCATACCATTATGCGCCAATTTTAATTTTAATAAAAATTTCAATTGAAATTATATTTTATATTTTTTTCTTACTTCATTGTATATAATTTTATTTATTAAAATTTAATTCTAATTGATCATGTGTTTTTGTGTTTGCTTGCATAGTGATTGGGAGCATTTTATAGGAAAAACCAAACCTTTAAACTTGAAAATTATTGTTTCCAAAGAGTTGTGAAGATTTCCTTATAGAATAAGAAAGATGGGAGGATGGCTAATGATGACCATGTGAAGTAGAGAGTATAAGTCATATTCTTTTATAGTAATTGATCTTGTTGGTAGGCATGGGAAATTTTATATTGAAATATAAGATTTATTTTGAATTTATATTTTTAATAATTGAATATAATATTATATTTATTTTGATCTCAAATTGGAAAAACTATAATGTAAATGAAGATTGTTTGGATTAAATTTAATCTTGGAATTTTTAGATGCAACCCAAAAGAAAATATTGGATTAATGTTGCAATACAACATTTATAGAGATATAAATAGTAAAAATTTCATTAAATTCTTGAAAGTATAATAACGGAAATTTCACTAGATAGTGGATCATACGATTTTGATTGATTAACAAATTTGATGTACTAACAATCCAACCGATGTTTAATCCATCCAATAGCTGGATTGGTTAATGGTCACATCAACTTCTTAACAAGTATAAAATATCTTGAATTTTGTAATGGGTCACCTAAAATTATATAAATAAGGGAAAATGTTCTTTGAGCGGTTGGGCCAAGGTATGGTATCTTAACATCTTTGTGTCTTTAACTATTATTTTTTTTTCACATGAAATCAACTAGTTTTTCAATGTATGATACTATTTTGCTACGCCTCATTAGAGTGTGCCTCTATCCCACTTGTTCAATAATCTTTTCTCATAAATATATTAGAAAGTTCGGTAAAAGAAGTATTAGAGAGGTTTAAGAGAATGATTGGTTGGATCGGTGAATGATGCAATGATTGTCTTTGTCAAGTTTTTAAAACATGGTATAGATTGGAATAGGACAGATCTAAACCCCCCCCCCTCTTTTTTTTTTTTAATTGGTGTTTTAGATTAATACCATACTGATAGATGAGTAGCGAATCAATCAACAATCAAGATTAGTCTAAGTTAGTACCAATACGATCCAGGTGATCCTGATTGATTCAATCCAATTTTTACAACAATGACAGAGTGCCCATGTGCAATGACAATGAGAGTATGCAAGTAAAATAGTAAACAACCATAAAAGAGTCATTTTACCTTTTTCAAGAGGGCCCATCATTTCCTCCTATCTGTTTAAGGTTATAGCCATTCTCTCCCACCAAAGATCGACGGTTATCCTACACAGTGGGTGTCATTTTCATACTCTTAAGTCGATCATCATACGAGTACGACCCCAGAATTAGGATTGGATGTCCAAATCCACCCGAAACCCGACAGTTTAAGACCAATTTATGAATCATTAATTAAGGAGTAATTAATGGCCACTCCCAGTTCCAAGGGCTAGCAACCCTGTGGGTAACTTAAATGGGTTTTACCCAGATACGTATCCGTTTGAATTGGTCGAATTTACCCTTATTTTTCATAAAAAGAAATATTTTTTTTGTTAATGATTTGACCCTGATTCAGAATCGGCCAAGTGTCGGTTTCAGCCGATTCCAATACCGATACTACCCTGGGTTTTATGCCTTGTCTTGACCTATGATGGAGGGTAAAACCGGTAATTTAGAACTGCGAGGAAGGACATTTCTGTTAAAAAACCAAACATAGAACCTTGAGAAAAAGAACATGTTAAACTGCTATTTCAATCACCCGATCCGAATCTGTGTTGCAATAAAATCTTTCCTCTTTTGATTCCAATTAGAGGGTGGATATAGCCAATTGGTATTCCTTTCCCGTACTTTGTATATGATGTTGTGAGAGTCCATTGATGTAAAACAGAACGATCCTGCAATCACTCTTCCCACCTTCAGTTTTAAGTTTTCATTTCAATCTTTCATTTCAGCTTCCGTTTGGATTCAGTGGTTTTATATTATAATTCCATAAGGTTCGAAAAACCTTAGAAGAAGCGCTCTCTCTCTCTCTCTCTCTCTCTCTCTCTCTGTGTTTCTCCCATGGCTGGTGGTCTGTACAACCCAATCAGACCATCGCCATCTTCGTTTCATCAGAACTTCTCTTCAAGGCTTCTCCTTCTGCTTACAGTTTTGCCACTAACCCTCGCAGCCTTTGCTTTCGTTCTTCAATGGAGAGGTGGTCTCAACGACCCAACAAGTCGTTGGTCTCCCGACAGCCATAGCTTCCCTGGTGGTATGGGAAGCTCGGCTCCTCAAGATGTTGTTCACTTGCCGTCTTCTTCTGATTGCGTTGAGATTCTAGGTCGGAGCTCATCCCCTTCATTTCCTTATTATCGCGATTGGAAATACAATTACGATGCCGATCTGAAACCAAAGGTGAGTTTCCGGTGATTGGATTTCGTTGATTTGTTTTGGTTTTTGATCTTGGTTTATTCACTGCGTCGTTGCGGTTGTTATGGGTTGGTCAATGGTGGGTTTTACCTGATTCATGGATCTGGTTTCTCTGGAAACATGGGGTTTGATTGATATTCGAAATTTTGTCAGTTGAAAGTGGTTTAACTGCAATCAATGGCAATGCAATTATTAAATATATTTTCCTTATATATATGTGCTTTAGTCCGATCTGTTTAGGGTGGGAATCGGATTCTTCTGGGTGGATTTGGGGATCTGGGTTCGCTATGGAGCTCTGTCATTTTTGAGAAGAATCGTAAATGACTTCAGAAATAAGGTGTTGACTTAGCGTTTTCCAAAGTTGTATGTGGTTGTTCATTTTCTGAGGGGAGTGGAAGGCATTCTCTGGATTACACATTTTTTTTTTGTAAATCTCTGGGTTACACTTGATGGGGGGTTTAGCCCTTGAGCGATATACTGTTTCATTTAGTTCATACTTTGGCCATATACCACTATTACTTCAACTGTATGTTTTCAGTTTGAAAATGCTTGACGATGTGATAATTTACACTTTTCTGAATAGAATTAGTAACTGAACATTGAATTATTATATCCTTCTTGATTGTTGGTTCTTACTGAAATTTGCCTTATCCCAACGATTTTGGGGTCAGTAACACCAAATCGGCTCTCTGCCTTTCTGGATCTGTAGTCATACGGTCTAGCTAAGGTTGTTATATTGGCTGTGTACCTGCTGTGACCTTATTATAAGAGGAATCATATCCATCGATAATAACCCAAATTTCCAAACTTCACTCACTGCAATACGCACAAACATAATCAAATAGTAAATTGAGCAATGTCAAGGAGTATACTTGATTTAAGCATACATGTTAATATGTTATGTTACATGTGAATGATTGTGTTTTTATGACCTTGATTTGTAATTTTTTGTTAAACATGCAGATATGTATTACGACGAGCACTTCGGCTGGCTTGGAGCAGATTTTGCCATGGCTCTTCTATCATAAGGTTCTGGGGGTTACGAACTTCTTTCTATTTGTGGAAGGGAACGCTGCATCTCCTAATGTGTCTCATGTCTTGGAATCAATTCCTGTGAGTTTGTATCATCTGCTCTGCCTCTGTGTGTGTGTGTGTGTGTGTGTTTGTGTCTTTTGTTTTCATGATTCTTTATCTATATAGCAAAACAAAACCCAATCCCCCCCTCCCTCCACCCTTTTCTTTTAATTATGGTTCAGTGTTCCAAAATTTCACTCATCTGTTCCATCTTCTCCTTCAGGGTGTGAAAGTTATATACCGTACAAGAGAGCTGGAGGAGAAACAAGCCAGAAGGTTAGTTCATACTGCCAGTTGGGTTGAATCCATTGTCAGCATGAATTGTTATCAAAATTGTGCGCATATGGAGAAAGGGGGGTTATTGGCGGGTTTAATATGGTTCTCTCTGAAAATAGGCAGAAGGAAAAAACAACAAAAATGCGAATTACTTTGAGTGATTATATTGAGTTTACTATAGTTTCCGGTCAAATATCATTTATCTATGTTTTTTGATCCGTTTAGTATGGGTTTTTAAGTACTTCCACCAGCAGTTAAATTTTCAGAGGCAGATGATGATGACTTTGAATGGAATAAGTGATAGCTAGGTTTTGGAATGGAGAGGGGGGAAAGGCTTCTACTTCATATTGGGACACTTGCTAGAAAGATTAATGATTTGGTTGATGTTGCCAATAAAGTATGCCATTGGACTACTGACCTTTATGGGAGCCATTAGACTATTGAACTTGATGGATGGTAATTCTTGACCTTTTGATGCCGATAAATCACAGAAGTGGGTTATTTTAGTGGAATAAGCCTTGGGTTAGATCATATATGTGTTATTTCATTCAACAACGGGTCATTTAGTGATGGGTTGGGTATTTGGGTTTACGCTGCATTTGTGGTTCTCAACTCCTCAAGTCCTTTTGGTCAGTAACCGCCAAACCTGGCTGGTTGTGACCCTACTAAAGCCTTTTGTGGGAGTCCTGAAGGTGAAGAGTGTGGGTGTGTGGCCTCAAATAACAACTCCTCCTTCTTGAAGGGTTACCAAGCACTAACCCCTCTAAATAGAGTTGGAATGGCGAGCAAAGAGCTCAGTTAAAAGATCAGAAGTCAAGCAAAACAAGAGGAACTAGAATAGATTTGTTTCTTTGATGCCAAAGGACTTCTCTTGCAGGATCTTGTTGTCCCCTTGATGATTTCTGGCCTTTCTTCGATCTGTTTTGAACTTTTGATGTATGTATGTATTTCGAAATATGTAGAGACTTCAGTTGGGTGAGGGTGGTCTAAATTATAGTAGAATTTGTTTGTGACAGATATGTTGTTCCTATCCTTATCTCCTTAAATTTTCATAAAATCTTGTCTTTCTATTACTATTTTTTTTTTGGGTGGATGCAGTTTTTTGGTCCTACTCTAACTTCATTTTTTGCTGTTGAATTTATTTGGACAGTTCGTTCAAATAAAGTAGTGTCTATTTGACAAAATGACTACTCACAATTTCTTAGTCTATATGTTATAATGTATTTTTATTTATGCGCTCATGTGTCATTTCTTCATTATCATTAACATTTTCTTTTTTGGAATTTTAGCCGGATCTGGAATGAGACTTGGCTGTCAAGCTTCTTCTACAAACCATGCAATTATGAACTTTTTGTGAAGCAATCTCTCAATATGGAGATGGCTATTGTCATGGCAAGAGTATGAAAAATTATATTCTCAACTACTATGTTATGAAATCTTTGTTCTTCAATATTGAAAATTCTCGTGACTATGGAACCTTTGATCCATGCTGCATGTGTTACTTCTTAGGATGCTGGAATGGATTGGATTATCCATCTCGACACTGATGAGTTGCTACATCCAGCTGGTGCTCGGGAGTACTCGTTGAGGCAACTGCTCTTAGAAGTGCCTGGGAATGTAGATATGGTTATCTTTCCGAATTATGTGAGTGAATCAAGTTAAAACAATATATTTTTTCTCTTTTTAGATCCGGTTAACATGATGGCATGTATTCAGTTAGTGGTGCCACAAAGTTACCTCTGATATCTTTTATTTTTATTTTCATAAATAAATTCAATTATGTTTCATTAAATTCGATAATTATGTGCTACTTTCAGGAGAGTAGTGTTGAGCGAGATGATATTAAGGAACCTTTCAGTGAGGTAAGTTTTGCTCGTATCCTTTACTTGTTCTCTTTTCAGTAGTGTATTTCTAAGGGATTCAATGAGGAAACTTAAATCTTTGATTGTGTTGCTTGTTGAAAGGATTTCTTTGGAACCTTTTTAAAGTTTCATGTATCAAGCAATTATCTGTAGGCATCCTATTTTGTCGTGGCAAATCAGTAGCAGGGATCAGGCACCCCATGAATAATTAATTCCTGGTGTAGCTGCTAGCCTATCTTGGGACTGACCATGCAAGTTTTTGCATTACAAGTAGTGTTATTTGATACATGAACTGGAAATTTCAAGTTCTCCTGTACCCATGCTGTTATTGTTTTATCATGATGTTTATTTTACTAATAGGTTTTCGTCAACCCGAAAGCTGAAACTATTAGGTGGAGAGACTCGAGTGGTATATGAAGTCATCCAAGGTCCCATAGTTAGCCGATGCAGGATTATTCCCGACACTCCCCCTTCATGTCTTGCCCCTTTTTTGGTGTCAGTATATTGGCATGTGTCCCTCTTTTGGCCGAGTGTACATAGATGTTTAATTAACATAATGGGCCTTGTGATCTGATACTGCGTTGAAGTATCCAATCCAAATAACAATCCTAGCTGTTAGTAGGTATATGAAGAGATCCCATGACTTGTAATTTGAACCCTGCTAGATCCTACTTTGTTGTTATTACTTGTATTGGTGGTTTGTAGGAGTGATGTAGAAATGATTTCCAATTTATTTAGTTTCATTTAACATATGAACATTTAGAATCTTCTCAAAGATTTTACAGATAGAAAATGTGATAAACACTATGCAGATTGATAACTTAAAGTTGTTTTTGGTTCCAAGGTAGCAGTGTGATTGCAATAGTTGCATCTAAAACTAGAGCATTGGAGTGTCTACTCATCTGGCAGAGAATTCATGTTAATTAGGAATCATATTTGGATTTCTATGAACCCATTAATTTACAGTTGTGTCGTGCTGGAGACATCCAGTTGCTTCTTGAGGGGTAGGTTATTTGGATAAGCTGGGTTTTGTTCGGGCACTACTTATACCAATTGTAGGAACATATAGCACTTAAGACCCCTAGCATCCTTTTTGCATGGTCTGGAATGTTAACAAATTTTGTTAAGTTTGTCAGCCAACTCACACTTTAATCCAAAGAAGTATAACTCTTTAAGGGCAAGAACTAAGATGCTTTGTTAACTATCTCACATCTTTAGAATTTGCACATTGTTGGGACCATTGCTTAAGGGATGTTTTGGGATCATATTCATTGTGATTGACATTTCATTCTTCTATGCTTACCAACAGGTCTCAATGTTCAAGAAGAACTATGATCATCTTACAAAAGACATATACTTTGGTATGTACAAAGAGTCAACCCGTGGTAATCCTAACTACTTCTTGACCTATGGAAATGGGAAATCAGCTGCTCGGATTCAGGATCATCTCCGCCCTAATGGTGCTCATAGATGGCACAACTATATGAAGACACCAAAGTATGGTATTCTATCTCATATATTTGCTTATACACCTTATCAATCATTGTCTACATCCTTTAAATAATCCGTAGACATGCAGACATGAATGCACAGAGATGGTGCAAACAATTTTTGTTTAGGGGCCATCTCTTGCTGCAAGGCTAAAAAGCCCAGCCTGCCATCATGAAGATGCAGGTTTGAGTTTGAGGATGGCCACTTTATGCAAAAAATTCTGGGGGTTTGAAAGTTAGGACCAACTATAGTCCACCTCTACCAAGACCCATTGGAAGTGAGACTTGCACTGAGTTACAGACTTAAACCCTTTGTAGCCGTTATGTTTGGTTTAGGAATTTGAGCAGAACAGAAGATTCTGTTGTTCTGTTGGTTAGATGTGCAGTAATAAATTATGTTGCTTACATCATTAACAGTGAAATAAAATTGGAGGAGGCTGCTGTTCTACATTACACGTACACCAAATTTTCGGACTTGACTTCTAGGCGTGACCGATGCGGCTGTAAACCAACAAAGGAGGATGTCAAAAGATGCTTCATACTTGAATTTGACAGAGCTGTAAGTCATAATGCCTGCATCAAGTTAACATTTTTCCCTTCGCTGACAAAAACTGAGAAATTTTCTTTAAAATCCGTGAAGGAAAATTCTATTTAATCTAACTGTGATTAAATTTATCATGTCTATTGGGTTCCTTTGATTATATTTATTGTTTATGTCCTCCAACATACTTCTCTTTCTAGAATCTATACAATTGTCTGTTTTAGTCTTAGTAAATGGATTAAGCTTGAAACAAATGAATTCTTTCTCTCTTAGCATCTTACAACATGCACGACCTGTTTTTTGGTGGGACTTGTGATATTATGATAGTCCTAGTGATTCCTTGGAACTGAATATCATTTGTTATCCTGTGAAAATGGTTTTAAGTATCGATAAAAAATTGAGGTTTTGACCAAGATGTCTCGGTTTCGACAAATTCCAAGACAAAACCAAGAGTCGAAACCTAATGTATGTTTAATTTTCTTGGTGTACAACAAGAGGATTAAACTGCCATTGTGTTGTATACTTGTATTTCCCCAACCTAATGTGTGTTTTAATTGCATGTTTACATTTCTAGTAGCTAAATTATATGTAGCCAGTGTTTATAATAGGGCCAGTGTGCCGCAGGCAGCACATTCAGTGTACACTAGCAGACTGGGATCCAAGCCTTTCTACCATTTTGGGGTGGTTTTTTCCTGTGTAACTAATTTGTGGAATAGGTGTAACATGGTAAAAATAGGCAGCACTCAAAAAAAAAAATAAATAAATAAAAAATCTGGGCATCGTAACGATTTTGGCCCAGAAAAAGTTTTGGTTTTGACCAGAGTCAAAACCTGGTTGAAACCTGAAACCTGGAAACTTGCTCATGAAGCACATTGTTGGGATGTGAAAAATGTAGATATAAAATCTTTGCATCTTTTCCTCCTGATGGTAGTAATTTTGGGATTAATGGTTCAGAAAATTCATTGATGGATCATTGAAGCTGTTTATGCTTATAGTCGCTAGGGCAAACGTAGATAAGGCCATTGCTTCTGGATGGAGGAATGCTACTAGGTCCGCCCTCATCCAGAGTTGGTCTCTTGACTGCACATATTATGATTCTTGGCAAGCTTGAGAATCCCTCTATGAGGGTGGGATTCTTTTTCTCCTTGCAGCATTCTAGATTTGGCCTACCCATAAGTCAGCTGACCTGCATTGGTTCATTTATTTGTATATGAGTTGCTTATGCTAGTACCCTTCCTTCAGTGGTTGGTCATTGATTCTTAAGTCTCTAAGAAGTGGAGTAACCTGTGTCAGAAAAATGTTTTGAGGGTTTAAGATGGAAAATTAGTTCTTTATTCACACTGCCAAGTGAAGTTAATTGGATTAATCAAAAGTTTTTTTGGGGTACTAGAATTTCTCAACATACGCTCGCTAACAATTATCAATTGAGGGTAAATACTTAAAATGGTCTAGTGGTGCAAAACTGGACTAGTCAACACCTTGATATGAATCAGTGTTTCCAATGAGAACCCAGTATTTTGGGAGAGGAGAGAGGAAAAACAGAGAGACAGGATATTTGGGGTTTGCTTAGAGACAGCTTGACTTGCTCATGCCATCATGCAATATCAATTTTCTTTCGCTTTCTAGGCCATTCTCTGACGGATAGGCAAATAGTAATCAAAATCAACAAAAAGATGATTGAAAATTTTGCCACTTGAAGCATGAAAAACAGGTTCTTTGTGAGTAAGCAGACTCATGTCTGGACTTATGTTCCTGGAGATTGTCTCTCTCTCTCTCTCTCTTTTTTTCTTCCTCTTCCTCCTTAAATCTTTCTCCTTTCAGAGTGCATGTTTTGTAATGATCTTTAGCCTTATCCAAGGAACATTGGTTTTGCAGGCATTTATAATAGCTTCCACTGCAACAGGGGAGGAGATGCTCCAATGGTATGGACTCATACTCTTTCTGTCCAATGTTCTGTCGTTCTTTGTTAGGAATGATTCTGGTTTTTTTTTTTTATAAATTATTTTTAATTAATTAATTAATTAGGACTTATTTCTTTCTCTCCTCCTTTCCTGTCTTGGGTCTCATAAAAAAATTCTTGATTTTGTTTGAACTGTTTGTGAACCCTAATTGATAAACCTTGAAGAGTCCAACTTTGAATAACAAGAAACAACAATTTAATAGCTATGATGGGGGTGTGTGGAAGCTGTTACCCAGAAACTGCAGACAAGTAATGTAGTTTTTCTAATTTTGAATCTTTATATATATTGACACCTTGTACTTGTTTCTGGATTCTTTATAATTCTGTAGGTATAGAGACCACGTGGTATGGACCGATAAAGCACTAAACCTGAAACTTCTACGGAAGGGCATTTTGACCCGGATTTATGCTCCTATGGTAAGTGCTTTTTATTGTTTCTTGCGCTTTATAAGTAGAAAAGGAGCTTCCAGGCACCATACCTATATTCCTTGGTTTTCTTGGCTCTACATTTCATAATTGTGGATATGTATGCATGTGCATTTGAAAATGCATGAGGTCTTAAATTTCTTATTGTTGACCTACCTTTTTGTTGCCTTCAGGCCATTGTTAAAGGTTTGAGGGAGTCTGGTGTTTTTAGGTCAGTGATTGCATCTGCACAAACAACCATCTCAAAGGAGACATTTTTATCTTCTGTGGAGAGCAGTAACTCAACTAGAGGAACTGGTTCCAATTTAATGTCCTCAAGAAAGTTTGGGAGGAGTGGAGAATCTCAGGCGACAGCAAGAAAGGTTTTGGATGTCGCAGACACTGATTCACATATGGAGGCAGTTCCACCATTGTCTCCCCCAGGCATGGATGCTAGTGACATGGAAACATTATAGGCCTCATCTTATGATTGCTTCTTCTACCTCCTGTCCAGACTGAGGGCCTGAAAAGTAGAAATGTTTCATTTGGAGGGAAGAATCAGAAGAATTGACAAGCAATCTCTGGATGGGGCTTATTGATGTTAGGACTTCATTGAATCTTTCCCGATCATTACCCAAGCGCTGGTGTACATTTCAGGTTAGTTGATAGGGTTATAGTTGAGATAGAGAGATAAGAAAGTCGAGAATTCTTAGTGGAGCGGTTCTTTACCTTGGCCTTATTTTGGCACTTTGGCTGCCCACCTGAGATAGCAGTTGGAGGCCTTTGCCTGTGATTTTTATGTATAGTTGTACTATTGATTCTCCATTTAGATATTGATGGTTATTCACCCATTGTACTAGTGCCATTGATTTTTTGAAGTTAACAGAACAGATCTTCATTATTGTTCTTCTTCCTTGACTCATTTCTCCAAGGGATCCTCACCATCTTCAATCATAAAATAATGGTCACTGACCTGGAGAACTTTTTGCTAAATATGGTGGACCAAGTATCTTACTATGAAAAATAAATTGAGCAAAAGTCATTCTAGTCTCACAACCTTCCTAACTAGAGAATAATTCAAACAAGACATGTTCAACTAAAATTAAAGGAAGAACAAGGATTGTCTGACCTTGAAAAACAGTCAGAATGATCATCAACTCCATTATGATCATTTTTAGATTTATTGATTTCCCACTTTCCTTCTTCCATCTTGGCCCAAAATGCAACCAATATTCAAAGTTTCAAACATTTGATTTATATATATATATATATATATCTATATATTCTTGCCATAAAAAAAAAATCATTTGATATAATCACAAACGGAATGAAGGGTTAACCTTAACCCATTTCTTCCAGTGGAAGGAGAAGGGTGCAGTTATTTAATTAAAAATTGCATAATTTTTTTCTATGCGGATGGACTGGACATCAGGTCTGCATTTTGTATATTCTTAGAGAATGTATTCTAAGTCGATAATGTATTCTGAAGAAATCATACCAACACAGCTTTAGTCTTCCATTCGTGATCTTAAACATCTGGATCCACTATTTAACGTATATTTATCATTTTATCTTCTCAACCTCAACACTTGGTGTGTCATAAGCACCTCACCTCTAGAGAGATCTCAACTCTAAATCATGGTTAAGAGAAAGTATCCCTTCATACTTTGAAAGTGTTGGAATTGTATAGTGGACTTTTCGAAATTAAGACTGTTTGATATGATCACTAAAAAAAAAAGGCTCAACATCCATTAACAACGGCTGAAGAGGGAGCAATAAGTGATTATTTGCTTCTCTTCGCATTCATAATTGATTATTTTTAAATTGACATGTAATTTTCTCTCAAAAGTTATGGATCTTCTGGGAAGAAAATGGTCCTAAAAGCCATGGCTGGAATTGTCTAGCCACACAATTTATTATGTATTTGCTTGTGATTGGATCATACTTCAATTGGAAAAACTCAAGAGTTTGGATTGGAACAAGCATATGTAATCATGGGTTGAATTTCAGTTTGATCCAATGTGATGATGCTCTAGGTATTTGTCTGCATTTTGTTGGAATAAGTTTATTATGTATGAAGAACAAAGTGGTCTTTCATCAGGTGTAGGGTTCACAAACCCCTATAGGGTTTTTTAGTACCTTAACCAAGATCTTAGGAAAATTTGATCTATGTATTAAAAATAAGGAATATTGAAAAAACACAATGATAATTATAGAAACCCTATATGCCTTTTCTATTAGAATAGGTTTTTGGGGGTCCGCCATCTTTATATGAAATGGTTTAAGTACCATATAACCGTTTAATATATGATTCAATTTTAATTTCTAACAAAAAAAAAGTTTTCATTTATAACTTTGACAAACACTCTTACCCAAGTATGATTTCGTGATGGCCTGTGACTTTTGCTTTCATAAATGCCCCACTATGCTGCTATGAATAAGAGTGTTTAGTATGATAAATGTGAAAAAAAAAATGGAGGGAATAATACAATCCACAATGTGTTAGTGTGCCCACAGTGTGTCAATGTGCATCTATTATCTAGACACAACGTGAGTAAAATGATCATATTGCCCCAGCCTAAAGATGTTTCCACACACTTTTTCGTTGGCTCATACAAAAAAAAAATGTTAGAAAGTAACGAGGCTTACACGGTTAGATTTAGACCCACGTATGTGCAGCTGGTCTGTGTCTTAACTCTATACTCCATATTGGGAAGAGGCTTCCATGATTCCGTCACCTGCCAGATCCTCATCGGACGTCCACTACTGTAGCTCGACGTGGCCATATTCATACAGATTTGATTAGTTAGTTTGTCGTCCCCGTCCCCGTCCCCGTCTCCGTTTTGGCGGTAAAGCGAACGATGCCGGTAACATGCGCCTCCTTCTGCTTAACCTACGCATACTTACCTCTCCGGGTCTCTGTTCTTCTGTCTTCAAATGCTCCACTCTCATTTAGTTACAAACCAGGTTCTTGCAAGTTATAACGCCTTCTACTGCTTTTGTGTGTGTGTGTGTGTGTGTGTTTGAATACTAGTAGTGGAATCAGAAACTTAGGGTTCCAGATGTTTTTATCAACTTGAGAAGGGTTCTCTTCTCTGATTCAGAACACTTCGTTGGTTTTGAAAGGGGAAAAAAAAAAATCCCTGGTCTTTTTAAAGCCCTAAATCGTGGGAGCTCCTTGGACATTTTCAGTTTTAAGGGAATCATTTGATTGCACAATGCTGATTAGCAGAATGTTGTAAGTTAAAATAATTTGGTTTCGTCTTTCTTTTTCTTTTGATTTTCTGATTATTTTGTGGGGTGGAATTGACATAATATATGCTCTTATATTTCCTTTTAAAAAAATTTATGTTTTGAAGTATGCTGAGTTTGCAATCATTTTTGGTCATTCAAAGTTTTTGTATTTATTTATTTTGATGATAATCTGATGAAGAACATCAAGTTTTGTTCGGTGTGCTAATGGGGAATCTAGTTTTGAGCTTTAGCGTCTTTAGTTTTGCAGTTGCTCCAAGGAATTTGAGATCTGGAGCCTTAGTTTTATCAAAAACAAGAGTGTTAAAGTCTGAACGTCTACTTTCGAGTCACATAGCATCTGCAACACCGATGGTTAATAGCAAGAATCATATGACATTGGGATCAGTTGGGGGTGGTCCGCATCCTGAGGAGAACCTAGCAAAGGTTGTTGGATGATCAGCTTATTTCTCATGTTGTAACAATAATAATGAGCCTTAAATGGTTGGCAAAACAGGTGGTTTTCATTGTATGATTTGTTGAAATGCAGGATGAATTGGAGAAAAGTAACTCAGTTGAAATTCAGGCAATTAGGGACGACCATTCTAGATTGGAAACAATGACAGTGCAGGAACTCAGAACAGTTATGAGGTAAAAAAAAGGAGGGGGGGGAGTTTCTGTAGAAATGAAAGCTTTCTTTGGTCATTTTTTTCAAGGACACATCTCCATCACTGCAAGTTATATGTAAATGAAGGATATCTGTGATATTCCTTTCCCTGATACTAATTGTTGTCACACATTGCCAGCTGCCCTAGTTTCATGACATAGATCTCATTGTATGCTGGAAGTGTCTTGCATGTACTTCCTTTCAGGATCAAATTTTCTCTCGAACTCTGTTTCTTAATCTATTTGATTCCTGATGTCACTTATATTGTGGTGCACAACAAATTTCAGGAGTGTTGGGATTCCTACTAGAGGTCGTAAGTGTGATCTTCAATCAGCTTTAAAGTGCTTCCTAGCTGAGAATGATGATGGTATCCCATTCTTTTGCTCAAAATAAATTTGACCTTCTCTCGTAGTGCTTATAAGGATGGATCAATCAGTTTTAATGCTTTGGAATTTCCAGCATGTGCAGGTCAAAGTTCAGTACTAGAAGTACATTCGATCTCTGTGACAAAGCCAGTACCTCCTGATGGTGCTCCATCAAAAAGGAAGCCTGTTAGTTCATCTGATGAAGACCAGGTTCAAAGCCTGAGTACTGTTTCAAAAATTTCGGGAACTCAACACTGTAAGAGAAGGGCAAAATCACCTTCGCTTGAGGTTGCCAGTACTGAATTTAATTCTAAAATTTCTACCAGAAAACAGAACAAGCCAATCAAAATTGAGGGACATTCAGGTAATATTCTTTACATTGTTCATGTCTTGTTATTTATTTCTGTAATGACTAACAATTGAAAACATATGCTTTTCTCTTCTTGCTATATGAATTTAATTGATTTATATATCTTTTGATGAGATAAACTGATCTAACCGGATTTATGAGGTTTTTTCTGTGTCTACTGATGGTAGGTAAGAAGCACCCTGGAGTGAAAGGAAACGCTTCACATATTTGTGACGGCGATAATAGATCCATTGATGGAGTTGATCTGACCATCAATCCAAGTGAACCATGGGCAATGTTTGCTCATAAGAAGCCCCAGCCTGGTTGGGTAGCGTATAATCCCAGAACCATGAGGCCATCTCCTCTAACTAATGATGTTCCATTTGTTAAGCTAATGTCTTGGAATGTTAACGGCTTAAGGGCTTTGCTGAAACTGGAGGCTTTCTCTGCTCTTGAACTTGCAAAAAGGGAAAATTTTGATGTGTTGTGCTTGCAAGAGACCAAACTGCAGGCAAGTACACATAGTGGTATACCCTTGATGGGTGTAGCTGTTTTAACTCCTTTTTTTTTGGGGGGGGGGGG